>NC_056727.1:524170867-524255867 GCF_019279795.1 Protopterus annectens | reverse complement strand
AACTGTAAAAGGTCGTACTGATCATACACATTTTGTCAGTTGTGTTTAAAAAACATACACACTTGCAATATATTTAGATCTCTTGCACACTGTACTTGAAAACAAGTTTCTGAAATTCAAATTGGATGAAGTAAGGGCCACAGTTAGAATGTGAATGGTGACTTGGCCCTTCAGAAGTAATTTCATTTAATTTACACTGGCATCACTATTGAGTGCAAGCTGTTAGAGCAGCTATCTCATTGTCGTTACAATGCACCACTGGTTTTGTAAAAGTACATAAAAAAACATGGGGAGAGACATGAGTTGGTAGTCTGGTCATCTTGTCAGGTTCAAAAGTCAGATGATTAATGGCATCAGTTGTTTATGAGTTGTTTCATGTCTATACATTTAATTATATCTGACAATAAGTATATATTCTCTATAAGAAAAGCCTACTGGCCTTAACTACTGTAGTAACTTTTTTGTTACTGTTGCTGGAACTGGAACTCAGTAACATTATATTAATCTTTGCCTAAATTAGGATGACACCAACTCCATATATAACACTCTTAGCACATTTTCACTTTACAAGCAGCATGTTAAGTTTTATGCTGTCATGTTTTGCATTATGGCAACTTGTCGAATGTGTCCATTATCACCCACTGTAACACATATAACATACTTGTACAACTGGGAAAGGCATGTACATAAACACATGCAAATCATTTTGCTGCATTGTCCTAGATGGCTATGTTCTTTTTATGCTACCCGTCTATAAAGATTTATCATGTACTATTATGTATCTTAAGCTGCTGATGCATCCAAATAGTTACCTTTTGAATGCTGCTCAGCACACTGTCTGTCTTGGCTGTAAAATGTTACTGTAGTCTACTTTTATGATACCTTGCTGATTAATCAGTAAAAATAAATACATTCCATATAATACCATAGAATACAATACAATTACAATTGTATTTAGATTTCTGGACTGGCATTCTTTAGTTTAAACCTTTTTGATTTGGTGGCAACAGCAACGGTTTGCTTTGATTGTTTATTGCTTAGTCACATTATGAGTGGAATCTTTTTCAGCTTGATACAAAATGGAAAGAAAGGTATAAGCACATTTTATATGCACTTATTATGACTGGTATAATTGACAAGACCATGAGGCATAGGTATTGGCTAGAAGTTTCTGTCCAGTCTTGAATTATACAAGCTTGATATGTTTCTAGTTCTTGAAAGTGAAAGAAATGCTTTCTTTTGTAAGGAATAAGTATTTCCTTAAAGTGTGAGATATCTGTAGTGGGATATAAGCAGTCCATGAAACAAGGGCCCCCATTAGAACATAGATGGTGACTTGGCCCTTCAGAAGTAATTTCATTTAATTTACAGTACTATTGTTCAGTCTGAATATCATTGTGTTGCCTGTGTTGTATTTTATTTGCTGTATTATTCCTTCAAGAAGGAGTTTTAGCAGGGCGAGTTGGAGAGAGAGAGAGACAGACCTTTCAATTGTCCCTATTTTGGAGGAATGTTCCTGTTTTCAGGCCAGATATATCCTTGCATATGATATACCCATTTTGGAGGTATGTTTCTATTTTCAAGTTTGATTTACTCCTTCACACAATTTTCTGAATCCTTCTCATCACATATGATTTTTGAATCTGTCTAGCATACAAAAATATAGAATATGACCAGCATACTAGTGGTACCAATAACTTAAAGAAAGAGGACGCATATCTTATATCTCCTTTTTTCAGAAGCAAAAATAAATGACCTTGTTTGGTAGAAATTTGTAGTACAACTCATTAAAGTCTACATATTTTACACTCTTTGTTTATATGTTTCATCATTTTTGACACTTTCTAAACATGTGTCATTTTTGTCACTCTCCATATGCCAGACATGCTGAGCAGTATCCCTCATTCCTACTGGCTGTATTCCAAACATGCTAAGTGAATAGTATCCATCATGCCTACTGGAAGCAGGAAAAGTTATGTGCTATTTACTATTCAAATTCTGTATTAATTTGATGTTGAGATATTCGGCTGGATGTACCTACTTTCCAAGAGATTAACAAATGTCAGAATAAAAGTAGTTGATAGATGAAAATGATCTAAAAAGCCGGGTGTCCAGTGACAAACTTTAACTGTCTGCACTTAGCGTCTCTGTGCCCATTGTCAAACTTTTATTTCCATTGCCTATATTCTCTATGACTTGGCAAATATTCTTAATCCATTTCTTTTGGTCACAGCCAGAAGACAACATGAATTTGCTAGCAGTTTGGTGATTCTGTCATTTTCCTTTTCATAGGTAAATACATTGTATAGAGACTGTTGTTTATACTGTGATCAGCTATGAGAGAATATTTAGTCAAACTTACATTCAGAGAAGTACAGAAGGTCAGGGTTAGCTTAAATTTAAGATACTCATCTTGTATCTGGTATGCCTTCTGCCTTCCTATTAATGGAATGTAAGAAAAAAAGAAACACTCAATGATTACTCAGAAACCTGCAGAAATGCAATTACTGATGGGAAACCCTTTTTAATTATATTCCTTTCCTATAGTACAGACACGCTCAGTACATCATTCCACAAAAACAGAATGATTTGCCAGATTCCATTGATGTGTTCTTTGATTCAGTATAGCTTTTAAATGAGGTTATGACATTTAATATTCTGGAATAATATCATTCACAGTTATTGACTAGAGTGCCAGCAATGCATCTTCTAAACAAATGTATATAGATCTTAAACTTCTTCATAGATAAATTATTAATTGCTCTGCACCATTTCTCTAAAATACATTTTAATGAAAATTTTTAACTGTAGTTTTATAACTCTTGTCAGTTGAGAAAATATTCGATTCCACAACTATGGTTATTAACAGCTAATCATATCCATAGCATGACAATGCAATACAATACAGAAATTTAATTATTATAATCTAGAATTTCACTGACAGAAGTTAGTGTTTTGCATAATGTTTTATTTTTTACATAATCTTTGATCAATACATTGCTGCCTCTGAATGTGGAACATGTAGTGTTCTTGATGGGGCCTAGAAATATGTTACTAGTTACTACTCAGCAGGAGTGCACACTGTATGGATGCTTTAAATGCTTTTTTTTCTTTCAAGAGGTAACCTAAAAGTCTAACTGGTCATAGAACATGGAATGATTTGTATAGTCTTTATAGATTCACCGGTTCATAGTTTCATCAATACTTGCTAGACTATTGATCGGTGAGGAGCCTAAGAATACTAACATTACAATCTCGTGGTAGTTTTTAGCCTTTATATTTAACATGCAGACAAAACATTTTGTTGTAACCTTTATTAATCAAAGTCTTTTTTTTAATTTTCTTTTGCTTATCAGGTAAGTTCCTGTGGGCAGAAACTACTCATTTTCATTGTGGAAGCCCAGGCATAAAAGCTCCAGTGAAGACAAAAAGTTTCAAAAATACGTAGCCAAATCAAAGTAACAGGGAACAGTATACACACACATATATATATATATATATATATATATATATATATATATATATATACACACACACATACACACACACACATATATATCTATATATATCTATATATCTATATATATATATATATATATATATATATATATATATATATATATATATATCTATTTATGCATATATGTGTTTGTGTGAGAGTCCCTATCAGAAGGATGAAAGTTCACGAGTAAACATCAAAAGATAGAATTAGGAACATCGAAAAGTCAAAAAATGCTCCCCCATTAGGCTCCCCACACCTCCTGCTAATTATATAAACAAATTCCAACATCACACATCATTGGGGAAATGAGTAAAACTCCAGTCCCCACTGTACTGCAAACCCACACAATGAAGTTCTTTGTTGTTTGACCTTCTGGGTTTTCAATGTTCCCACTTTAGTCTGTGTCTGTGTCTGTGTGTGTGTGTGTGGGGGGGGGGGGTTATTTTTTTGAATATATCCCCATTTCCCCATTGGCCTTTTCCATGTTTAGCCTGAGTTTGCAGTTTGAGGGAGTAAACATGCATAACAGTTTATCAAT
Source organism: Protopterus annectens (assembly GCF_019279795.1). NCBI lineage: Eukaryota > Metazoa > Chordata > Ceratodontiformes > Protopteridae > Protopterus > Protopterus annectens. Next base: position 524,251,827 of record NC_056727.1, on the reverse strand, counting down.
AACACATAACTCATTAACAAATAACAAGCTGAATTTAACATATACTAAATAGTGGCTGTAAAACATCACATACTTGGAAGTACGTTTCCTAAGGTAGTAAATAATTTAAATAAATTCTTTAATGAAATAAGAGTTAAGATGAATACGTAATCTGAAAAAATACCACCCTCTTGAATTTGTCAGTAAAACAGCTTTGAATTATTTATAGAAATACAATCTCCAAGACTGAATGTGCAAAGTATGAACTTAGTTCCAAGGAGCATAACTGTAGTTTTCTGCTGAACTTTTAATGGGGAAGAGGGAAACAGTATACACTACGTCTGAAGTTTTTATATATGACAGTATTTCCCCACTGTGAGTTAACTTACCCCAGAGATAGTGGACCCCTCCAATACAAATTACAAAGCCCTCTGATGCTTTAATCATGCATCAAAGCATTTCAAAATTCATTATTTTAGGGCTGAAATCAGATTTTTTTTTTTATATTGCAAAGCTCACTGCTGTCTCAGTGTTAGGAAATGGATCTACACAAAACATGTTGAATAATTCCTTAATACTACATAGTTATTAAACTGACATTTAAATCTTAATAAGAACTAGACCTATACCTCTCAACTGTATACATTTTCGCAGAATTTCCAGATTTTTGCCTTATAGTTTTGGTCCGTTTTTCATAAAACTGTGGCTTTCTGGCAAATTTGTGGCAAATCATTAAAGACTGAAGTTAGAAAATAATGACAGACATTTGAGTTTTAGACTTCATACCATTCAGAAAAGTTATGCTAATGCAAAACCTGTTATTATATAAACTTTCTAAGTTTGTAAAAGCAATATTTCAAAATTGTCCCTATTTGTACCACATTTTTAATGGCTCTGTCCAGATTTCTTATTCTAAGAGGTTGAGAGGTATGAAACCTACATATGTTACATATACAGGTCTGCCTAAAATATACAAAAAAGTCAGAATTATTCTTATGAGTAAAATATAGTTTCGTGAGAAGGCTAAAACATCCATGTCTTCAGTAGTTGAGGCACAACTCAGAATTCATAAAGTATGACAAACTGAATGGTCTGAATTTCATATTTACTGATTTATATTTAGCTACTTAAGTAACTTAGCAATATACATTTTTGATTGTATGTAGCTAAGTGGGTAAGCAGTTACAGATAAACAACAGGAGCAGTGCACTGTCTTGGGAGTCACTTCAATAAATGGGAGACAGACCGTCTTTCTCTGAGTGCCCCTTTGTTTGACTGACAAGTGTTCAAATCAAGTATGCTATCACAATGAAGGGAAACAATCCTATATAAAGAGTTGGAACTGTTCTTCTCTCTCTCTGTGATAATGTAATCTTGGATTTGGTATTTATAAATAGCAGGGGGTGCAGCAGATGCCACCACCCATATGGTGGGGTGTAGAAATGTTTGTTTTAAGGATATCTGAAATCAAAGGATGTAAAAGCACAGACGCCAAGTTATTGGCCTCTTCACAAGTCTTCTCTTGCTGTTATAGATTAAGTATTGCCAAGTTTCAACAGTTACAATGTAATAAGCTAGAAAGCAATTCATTGTTGTCAAAATTCTGGACAGGACTCCTTTAAAAAAAAAGGTCAGGGTGGTGTTTTGCAAAAACTGGTATAGCAGATGCTTTTTCCACTCTTTAGATACTTTAAAGCTTTAATACAAAATTATCATCACTCTGTGTTTTCAATTATCTTATTTGTGGGGTACGAAATCCCCTTTATCAGTAAGATGTCAAAAACAAAGGGAGTAATTAATTTATGGAGTCTTTTAATTTACATTTTCCCTAAGAGTCAGAAACATGCTTTGCATGGATACATAATGGTTAACCCAATTATTCCAAATAATGTGATGTGGATCTAGCGTAATTATCAATTAAACAGGAAACTTTTAGACCCTTGCCAATGATCTAATTAAAAAAGCTGCTTGCATAAATGACAGCTGCTATCAATGCTTGTGTATAATGTGGTTGTGGTTATGTAATTCACAGATACCAGTAGGTAGCATGTAACATGCGTGTAAGTATGCACATGCTTCTGTACAACGTCTTGATGGTATGAGAATTGTGAAAGTCCTGATATGTGGCTCCCCACAAAGTCCATACCAGTTTTTGTTCATATAAGTGGGAAGGAAATGGGAGCATGGGATAGTCAGAATGTGGAAGTTGCAATCAGAAGAATAAACAGAGGGCACAGAGAAGGAGCATGAGGGGAGTGGACTACAAACTGGGGAGGGAGGTGGCACACGAGAAAGGGGAACACCCTAGTTGGGAAAGGTGATGAGAAGATGGCTGCATTTTATGTTGCTCTGGGCAGGACCCAGGCAGACATTAGTCCCTCTATGACTGCCCTCTCCACTGGTCTCTGCCTCATTTGGCATGGTGGGTAGTGACTGGCAGTGTGTGACTCTACTAGTTGCACAAGGACATTTTCCAGGCAGCCAATGTAACATCAGTCTGCCTATCCACCAGCACTGTCACCTCCTCCTGCAGCTCTTTCTAGTTAACATACTGTGAACCATCATGGGTGGTGTCACTAGAGGGTGTGACAACACCCACCTCCAGTGATCCACCTCCTGAGGTCACCTAGACACACTTGTGGTTGCCTACTGTTGGATGACTTATACCACTCCAGGGAAAGGCATGTCTAGAGGCAGATGGAAACCCAGCAGGAGATAGCAGGACAGGGTGATGCAGTGGGGACTACTGGTGCACTGGGTCTACTTCATAACATTGAAATTTCATAATGTTGAAGTTCATAACATTGAGACCAAAACATCTAAATCCCAAATCACTGAAAACCCAACACATTGAAAACTCAGAACGTTGAAAGTGTGCTTCATAACATTGAAAACTGCAATGCATATGTAAGTAACATCCTCTCCACCTATAACAACACCTAATTAACAAACACACTTTTTCTATGTTTCTGCAGGGGGGCAAGCCCCCCTGCATCCCCCATATCCCCCATAAATTAAATATACCAATGCCAAGATCGCACTACAGTGGAAAAAAGTTAATTTACTAACCTCACAGTATCACAATCACCATATGTGTTTGTTAGTTAGGTGTTGTTGTAGGTGGAGGGGATCTTATTTACTTGTGCAATGCAATTTTCAATGTTATGAAGCACACTTTTAATCTTCTGAGTTTTCATTGTTTTGGATTTTCAGTGTTTTGAATTTTCGATGTTATGGTCTCAATGCTATGAAATTCAATGTTATGAAATTTCAATGTCATGAAGTAGACCCATTGCACTATAATACCAGAGACACAGCTGTAGCTGACACTGCATAAATAGTAACAAAAATGGAGAAAAACAAAGCAACATCAAATAAAAGTATAACAGGAAAGATATTAAGACAGAGAGAAGAACAAACAAAACATTTCTATCATATCTGGCCTCACTAACAGGCATGCATGTTACTGGTGACTGCTTTTGCACTCTGTCTGTTTTTTCATAGTATGTTACAGAAGGACTAACATGCGCTGGTTGTGTAATGATAATAGGAGGCATATTATGACAGGACATAGTACAGGATATGTTCCTACAAGAGATGTGCATACAAAGATTCCATTTTGGATATTTTCAGTGTCCCCAAGGAAAATTTCTAAGAGTTATGATGGTAACATGATGTGGGATGTCAGAGGCTGTGGAAGGTCTGTCAGTGTACCTGTATGGATATTTTGTTAAGGAAAATGGGCAAAGAAATGCTTTGCCAGTATAAAGCTGTAAAGTCAAACAATACAGTGGTAGTACCATGAACATCTGTCAGCATATGATGGACAAGTACCATGAACGAAGCCTGGCTTTACTGCAAAACAGACTAGTCATAAAAGCAAACTGCAATGGGTATGCCACGTATATGAGGCAGAGGCATGGCATGTTGTTGGAAAGTGCACAGTAAAAATAGGGAAATGTGAACACTTACTGCTACTGAACTGCCAGGGATGTGACAATGCATGTAGCATATTAGTGACCCTGCAGCCTTAAATTTGTGGCAATGTATTGCAGTAGCCAATAAACTCACTTCTCAATCCAGGATCCAAGAATAACCCCTGTCCTGACCCAAACAAATCTGACTTTGAACTAGGCTCTGAATTTAACTCATTTTTCATAGAAACTATTTCTGACCTGACCAAGACTTTTCCCAAGAATAACCCACCTGCTCTTCACTCTTCCCCATCTAACTCCCCTAATAACCCTCCCCTTATGTTCGACCTCAAACCTGTCTCTACTAACTTTATAAAAAGACTTCTGTCCAAACTTAAACCTTGCTCTAATGCTCCTAACAATATTCCCTCCTCCTTCCTAAAATGTGCTGCTGATAGTATAGCTCTCCCAATCAGCATCATAATTAACAGATCTATAAAGGAATCATACGTCCCCAAAATCTGGCGCTCATCTTATATTCTTTCTCTTCATAAAGGAGGCAAAAACACCAGCATCTCAAACTTCCACCCTATTGCTCTGCTCTCACCAATCTCCAAAATCCTAAAAAAGTGCATCCATCTTCAACTTATGCCTTTCTTGACCCAAAACAATCTTCTGACACCTACCCAACATGGCTTCCGCCCAGGCCATAGCACTATAACCGCTCTACTCTCTTTCCTTGAAACTGTCAATCAAGCCTGAGATTCAGGACACTTGGTTTCTACTGTTTTGCTCGATCTGTCTAAAACATTCAATACTGTTTCCCATAAATACCTCCTCTATCATCTCTCAAACCTCCATCTCTCACCAGACACTTTATCCTGGTTCTCCAGTTACCTATCAGACAGATCTCAGGCAGTCAAATGGAAGAACTACACCTCTTCCTTCTTACCTACCTCAAGTGGTGTACCACAGGGGTCCATCCTTGGGCCTATGCTTTTTAATATCTTCATCAACAACTTTCACACTGCTATTCCTGATGTCAAAATCATTTAATATGCAGACGACTCAACCTTAGTCTGCTCTGCCTCAAACCTCTCTGAATTGCTGACTAAAACCCAAACTGCTTTCTCAACAACCAAAAACTGGATGCAGCAAAACCACCTCTCTCTCAATGCAAATAAATAAAAAATTCTACTATTCCCTCCCACAAAGACAAACTCCTATGACAAAAATGCTTTCAAAGTCCTTAGTCAAACCAACTCACCTATAGAAGTGGTTCCTTCCGCTAAACTGCTTGGCATTACTATTGATGAACAACTCAAGTTTGATATCCATATTCAACAAAATATTAAGACAACCCACCAAAAGCTAGGTATTCTGTACAGGAACAATTGATTTCTCTACTACTCTACTAGGTATACTCTGGCCACTACTTATCTACTTCCTTCCTTATTATATGGAGCCCCTCTCTTAACTAAACTGTCCTCCTCTATCACCTCCAAGCTAGAAAACTGCTACAATAAAATCTCTTAATTTGCCACCAAATCTAAAACTTCTACCCATTATTGCCTTACCCTATGATACCTAAATTGTGATCCCTAAATTGGCTTGAACTCCCAAACTACTTAGACTTCCTCCAACTCACCACTGCACACAGACTTATTTCACCCCACAAAATGTCCAGCTCTAACAAATATCCTTCCCCCTTACACCTCCAACAGAACTCTCAGATCTGAACAGCAAAACCTAGTTGCTATCCACAAACCCAAATGTCCAACTGGCCAACTTCTCCTCTCTATCTCACTAGGCAAAAAATAGAATTCTCTTCCTTCCTCACTTAAGAACCATACCAAACTCAGAAAACTTCAAACCCCAGCTTTTCAAACACCTGTCCATGAAATGGAAATGTACCTGCCTTCACCCCCACCTAATCATTCCAAGTATATGTCCCCATGGGGTTCTCTCTCAGGTTCCTAAGCTCTCTATAATCTCCCACAGCTATTTTCCTATGAGTGTATCAAAGCTCTCTTCATCTCTTATAGCTACTTATCATGACTCAACTTTGTAAATATTGTAAATAGCTTTATACTTTAAAAGTGTGCATGTAAAGTGCATCCACATTTACTTAAATGTATGTATGTAAAATGTTTTCACACCTAATACACAAGAGTGTTTGCTCAAATGAAACTGTATAACCCATAAGACCAACCACAATTAATTTTGTTGACTATGCGTGTCATTGAATGTACTTATTTGTAACTGTACTATATAATGTATGTCTTACACTTTTGTATCTTTGTAGTTTAAACTGTACAATGTATCTTGGAGCTTTTCTCCCTGGGCCTCCACTGAAAATGGGTCATTTAGGCCCAGTGGACTTCCCCGGTAATCAAACTGGAAATAAATAAATTAATATAAGGGCACACTGTAACATATACGTTCATAGATTCATAGACTCAGACTGTTACTAGGCTAATGCCCCAATGGGGGATTGGGGCTTTCTAAGCTTAACTAAGTTTTCCTGAAAGAATAAAGATGTCTTGTATCCAAATAGTACACTGATGGACAGGCATTTATAAGCTACCTATGTCCATAAGGGACATAGATGCCAGACCTGGTGTACATTTCCTATTCCAGTCCATTGATCTAGGCTGCACTTAAACTGAGTAATAGATGAACTCGGCTTTACATGGATGGGAAGCCTGTTCCATAGGAGAGGCATTCTCTGGGGCACATATCTGTCTCTCCAGCATGTTCTGTTTACGTCACAGAAAAAAATTCAAATCCCTAGACCTTGTATTTCTGGTATTCTTTGACTTACAGATATGTAGGATGCCTTTTAAGCCAGGCATAGATCACACCTCAGCAATCCATAGGAGAATGAGTGAAGAGAAAGGGCTTCTAAGACACTCTGCATAAGATACATTTGTTATGCCTTGTATTCTTTGTGTAAGGAACCACTGAGGTGGCTCTAATTGCTACATATCCTTGGTCAGGTACATGCCAAGGGGAGCATTGTACTCTAAGATTGGTCTGATAAGGGTGGACTATAGTGGCATATAGTGAGATAATGACCTCTTTGGACCTAGATGCTATGTCCTTATGTACAAGTTGCACAATGTAAAAGGATTTCCTCACCACTGTGGCCATGTGGTGGTCGAAGGTAAGGTTACTGTCTATATGTGTACCCAGATCCCTGACCACTGGGTCAACTGTTATGGGTGTATTATCAACATGGTAATTATCCGGGATGGTTGTCTTCCCAAGAGGTACAATTATCCATTTCTTAGCACTGAGTTTAAAATCATGGTTTTGTCACCATTTGCTGTCAGAGATAGACCTTCTTGAAGAATGCTAGTGTCTGCAGGGAGGAGATGATAACTCCCCAGCTTGCAATGATCTGCAAACCTAGTCAGCCATAAACCTTCAGCATTTGCTTCCATTGCAGAGAAATAGATGCCAAAAAGGAGTTGGCCCACTACTGAGCCCTGATGGACTCCGCTAGTGACTGGCTTCTTGGGGAAGGTTGCCTCACCTATTCTGATATACTGAGTCCTATCAGTGAGCCATTTGGCTATCCAGAGGGTGATAAAAAGGTTTATACCTTAATTACTGAGCTTGTCTAGAATGCTTGAGTGGGGTATTGCATCAAAAGCCTTGGCCAGGTCGAGCTAAGCTGTGAGCACAGTCTTACTTCATCGAATGCTTTGGTAACCCTCTCAAAAAAGTCCACCAGATTTAATAAGCATGGCCTTCTCTCAACAAAGCTGAACTGTAATGTGTCCAGCATTTGTAGGTTACCTATGTCCTCATTTATCTTGTCCATAATGATTCTTTTCATGGACTTACATATAAGTGCAGACCATCCCTGGCAAAGCATCATGGTCTGTCAACCATGTCCTGCCAGGCTGCCAAATATTGCACTACCCCCCAGACTAACACCAAAAGCTAAGCTAATTGTTAAAATCAATCATTTTCTGTTGGTAACATGGCATCATACTTGGAGGAGGTAGTATGCTTCTCAGTGCTAGGCTCATACCTGCCTGAGACACGTAATCAGCAAGCTCAATCATGTCTCACGTCATTAGTCAAGGGAGGTATGTCACAGGTCATTAACACCCACATGGACTATGACACAGTCATACTGGTACCTGTGGTTCTACCTAAGTGCCTATGTGATCTGGCAGATCCTAACCCCAGAAAAGCAGCTAACCATGATTCTCTCTTTACTCAGCTTGGTGAGGACATTTGTGTGCCTCACTATAGAATCACCAATGACCAGGAAATTTGGCTGTGTGCTGGTTTGCCTTAAGAGCTTACCAGTGGAGGCACTGGATACAGTGTTACTATATGTAGCTGTGGGTGGTGCTTTAATGGAGTGCTTACATGATGACTGAGGACCCTTTCTTTGATTGTACTGTGCAGGAGGTCTTAATGTTTTAGGAAGGTTATCTCTAAATGCTCTATGTGTCTCAGCATAAGTAGTTTTATGTGTAGGGTCTTTACCCTGTGCAGTAGGTATGATGCAAGTATTACTGGCAACCTCTATTGGATTAGTTTTGGCTGTATTAGAGACTTTTGCCTCCAATGATAAATGTATTTACACCTCTTGCATACTGTATCTGTTTTATTAAGACTAAGTGGGTTATCAGTGTACATGACAACATCCCATGCTGCGTACTGCATGAACTACAGAATGAACTGGCATCCCACCTAAGTACCATGTTCAATCATAGCCTTACCTCAGGCTATGTGCATACTGAATGGCACACAGCAACATTTATCCCACTCCACAAAGGGCGTGCCACCATGGACCCTGGAAACTACCTCCCCATTAGCCTGACAAGCCTGGTTTGCAAGGCCATGGAAAGTATAATTTTGGAGCTTATAAACAAAGACATAGGTAACCTCCAAACCCTGGACCCCACTCAGTTTGGGTTTATAAAATGTAGATCATGTCTACTAAACCTGACTGACTTCTTTGAAGCAGTCACTAGAGCCATAGACGAGGGCAAGGTAGTGCACACAGCCTATCTTGACTTCACCATGACTCTATAGTCAGGCACACTGATGTCCCACTCACCAGGCTAAACAAGGAGAAGGTTACTGTCAGCTGCCTGTCGGGTGCCAGGATCCACCACATAACCCATGCACTCAGGTCACTCCACAACAAGTACAAATATGCCTCTGTCATTGTCCATGTTGGTGTGAATGACCTGAGACATACCTCCCTGGACTACATGAAAAGAGACATGGAAGAGCTTTCCAATCTTATAGCCCAGGCAGGTATGACCATAGCCCTGAGTAGCATTCTGCCCATCACTCCAAATGATACCACAGTACAAGGACTAAATGATTGACTTCAACAACTGGCTAAGCTTCTGGGGATCCAGTATCTGTCTGCTTGGGATGACATGGTCGACAGACCACGATGCTTTGCCACAGATGGCCTGCACCTGTCCCCCTGTGATTCCAGATACTGGCTAAGGCTCTTGCTGCCCCTATAGTGCCTTTTTTAGGCAAGGTTCAAATAACAACTTCACCACCGGAACAGTAACAGGCAAGCAAAAACTGAGGGTAATGCTACTCAATGCTAGTAATCTAAATCTCAAAATGCACTCACTTGAGGCACTCCTTAAAATGGAGAACATCGATATCTGTGCGGTGACTGAGACCTGGTTCAAGACTCCAGAGACCACCCCTGCACTACCAGGCTATAACTCATACCACACTTTTCGGCCATGTAACCTGGACCGAAACACCAAAGGTGGAGGTATGTCCATATTCATTAAGGATATCCACACCTCCAGGCTAGTTGTTCAGCATAATGCATCTGAGGTTATCCAAGTGCAACTAACTCTGGGCAAAACTGCAATCCAAATTGTAGCTTGCTACAGATCCCTCACCAAGCCCCAGGATTCACACTCCTCTTTTCTTGATGTACTGGAAAATATTAGGGTTCAACCAAACACCCTAATAATGAGTGACTTCAATTACCCCACCATTAACTGGGAAAACTACTCATGTGCCAACTCCTTAGCTCAACGCTTTCTGGAATTCATAAACTCCAGTGCCATGGATCAGCTTATCCACACCCCCACCAGGGGCAACAATATCCTAGACCTAGTCATTACCAACATGAGTGACCAGTGTTCCACACCAGAAGTCAACTCCTCGTTGGTCTGATCCGACCATAAGTTAATCACCCTTGATATCCACATCCCGCCCCACCCCCCATTAAGGAAACCATGGTAAAAAATTTCCCCAAAGCTAACTTCATGCTTCTTAAGACAGAAGTGGTGAACTTCATGACACCCATGCAGATAGACAATACAGTTACAACTGCTGAATCCTACACAAATGCACTCTATAAGCACTTACACAAGTGCATGGATTGTGCTATCCCAAACAGAACCAAGACTCTATCCTCCAAAAAAAGGAAGCCAATCTGGTGGTCCCCTGCCATAAACAAACTATACAACAGAAGGAAGAAACTGTTGCAAAAGAGAGTAAAATCCCATGAGTGGAGGAGCTCACTGGTCAGCCTCAGTAAGAAACTGAGATCCCTTATAAGATCCTCAAAAGCTAGCTACGAAAACAAAATTGCCACTAATTCTAAAGACAACCACAAAGAATTCTATAGCTATGTCAAGAATCTCGATGGCAATACCCAGATCTGCTTTGAGTTACAGCACAATGGCATGAAAATTACAGAACCAACTGATATTGCCAACATCCTGGCAGATAGGTTCAGTGCTAACTTTACCCCCCCACCCCCTAAAGGGCCCATATCTATACAGGAAGAATGCAGAGTCCCTGTAATCACAACTACGCAGGTAAAAGCTGCACTCTCTAAAGCCAAAAACACAGCATCTATGGGACCAGACAACATCCCAGGCTGCATTTTACATGAACTTCAGAACGAACTGGCTCCCCACTTAAGCACCATGTTCAATAATAGCCTCGAATCAGGCTTTGTGCCCAATGAAGGGTGCACAGCAACAGTTATCCCACTCCACAAAGGGGGAGCCACCACTGATCCTGAGAACTATCGACCTATTAGCCAGATGAGTCTGGTCTGCAAGGCCATGGAAAGTATCATCATGGAACTCAAACAAAGACATTGGTAACCTCCAAACTCTGGATCCCACCCAGTTCGGGTTTGTGAAAGGCAGATCATGCCTCCTGAACCTGATGGACTTCTTTGAGGCAGTCACCAAAGCTGTAGATGAGGGTAAGGTGGTTCACACAGCCCCTCTTGACCTTGCCAAGGCTTTCAACACCATCCCCCATTCTGGAATTATAGCTAAACTCACTAAACTAGGTATAAATCCCTATGTCACAAGATGGGTTGCCAACTGGCTCACTGACACAACCCACACTGCAAAAGTTGCAGACTCCAAAGCAGACCTCAAAGCAGTGACAAGTGGAGTACCACAGGGTTCCATCCTGGGACCTCTCCTGTTTGGTATCTACTTCTCTGAAGTACAGGCTAACACAGAGGGCCTCTGGCTAATGAAGTTCACAGATGACTGCAAACTAGGAGCCATAGTCAAGTCCCCAAATGATGTGGACATCCTACAGAATGGCCTCACTCAGACAGATGCCTGGTGTCAGAGCCATGGTCTCAAGCTCAATGCCAAAAAGTGCAGTGTCATTCCCTTTGGTAAAAACTCTGTACCCATGAACTACCACATAGGCAGCGACCTTTGATAGCCACATCACCACAGTAGTCAGGAAGTCCTTCTATGTGGCACACCTCATCATAAAAGGGTTCTCATCTAGGAAAAAAGAGGTCATTGTTCCCCTCTACTCGACACTCATTAGACCCATTATAGAGTACAACGCCCCTTTTGGAATGTACCTCACAAAACATCTGCAGCAGCTGGAAAGGCCACAGAAGTACCTCACAAAGAGGATTACTGGCCTCAAACAAATGCCCTACAGTGACTGCCTCAAAAAACTCCAGCTTTACTTCATAGCATATCACCTACTCCAAGGTCATCTTTGCCTAACATATAAAGCTATGTCAAACCCAGAGCTCTTGGACATGCTACACCTACAGAAATCCGAATCCCTCCGAGCTACATGCTCTAGGGACCTTAACCTTGTCACCACAATAAACAGGACATGCTAGAGGGATAGATGCCTGTCCCAGAGACTTCCCATACTCTGGAACAGGCTACCCAACTATGTCAAGCAAAGTTCTTCATTAGCACTCTTCAAGAAAAATCTTTATGAGTGGATGGGAAATAGGAAATACACCCAGGGAATCACTTCTGTGTCTCTGCTCAACAGTGGCACAGGAAAATAACTTTCTTGGGTGGAGTAAGCCAGGGAACCTTGTTGGCTAGGCTTACGTAGGCCCTTGGGCCAATAGCCTAGTACCTACCTATGAAACTATGAACCAAGGCTTTCAATACCATACCCCACTCTGGAATTACAGATAAACTCACTAAACTGGGCTTAAATCCCTATGTCACAAGATGGGTGGCCAACTGGCTCACTGACAGAAACCACATAGTAAAAGTAGCCGACTCCAAGTCTGACCTCAGACCAGTGACAAGTGGAGTACCACAGGGTTCAGTCCTGGGTCCGCTCCTGTTCGGCATCTTCTTCTCTGAAATGCAGGCCAACATAGAAGGTCTTTGGCTAGCAAAGTTCGCAGATGACTTCAAACTGGGAGCCATATTAGAATTGCCTAATGATGTAGACATTCTACAAAAGGGCCTCACAGAGACAGATGCTTGGTGTCAAAGTCATGGCCTCAAGCTCAATGCCAAGAAGTGCACTGTCATCCCCTTTGGGAAAAACTCGGTACCCATGAACTACCACATAGGTGGTAGCTCACTAAACACTGAAAGTGTGATAAGAGACCTTGGGACACAGGAGGAGAGTAGTCTCTCCTTTGATAACCACATCACCACAGTGGTCAGAAAATCCTTCTACATGGCACACCTCATCACAAAAGGGTTCTCCTCTAGAAAAAAGGAGGTCATTGTTCCTCTCTACTCATCCCTCATCAGACCCATTATAGAGTACAATGCCCCATTTGACATGTATCTCACAAGACACCTACAACAATTGGAAAGGCCACAGAAATACCTCACTAAGAGGATTACCGATTTCAAACAGATGCCATATGCAGACAGTCTAAAAAAACTCCAGCTGTACTCCGTCGCATATCGCCTACTCAGAGGTGATCTCTGCCTAACATACAAAGCTATGTCAAACCCAGAGCTGTTTGACATGCTACACTTAAAGAAATCCCAATCTCTCCGAACTACATGCTTCAGGGACCTAAACCTTCTCACCACAATAAAGAGAACATGCTAGAGGGATAGATTCCTGTCCCAGAGACTTCCTATACTCAGGAACAAACTATCCATTCATATCAAGCAAAGCTCCTAATTGGCCATCTTTAAGAAAAATCTTGACGACTGGATGGGAAATAGAAAATTCACCCCGGGATCACTTCTGTGGCACTGCTTGACAGGGGCACAGGAAACTAATTTTCTTGGGTGGCTAAAGCCAGGGAACCTTTTTGGCTAGACTTATATAGGCCCCAGCGCCGATAGCTTAGTACCTACCTATGAGGCAATTGCTACAGTGCCTCGGAATACCCATCTCAACCAGACTGACCACAGACAGAGTCAAGAAGTGCATATCCGTGACTACTGATTGACTAGGGGAGGAGTGAGAAAAAACATAAATATTGAAGAAGTCAATAAGGCAAGGAACTTGATCAGCAGCACTCAGCTGAGAGCAAATTAGATGCTCTAGTAGTTAAAAATCTCTCTAGACAGTAATGCCAAAAGTGTGTAGAGCATAAGCCTTCTTAATATAAAATAACTGGTTTGGAGCCCAAGTGCTTAAACCATAACTAAGACACTTTTAGAATAAGAGACACAATAAGCATTCAACCAGCAATTCCCAACTCAGAAGGATATAGGCTATCATCTCCTGCCACTAGAGTGTAGACCACAAACCTTCCTAATATAAAATAACTGGTTTGAAACCCAAGTGCTTAAAGCAGAACAAAGACACTTAGAATAACAAGCACAGTAAGCCTTCACCAGCAAGTTCCAGCTCATAAGGTTGTATCTATCCTCTCCTGCCACAAGAGTATAGACCATAAACATTCATAATGTAAAATAACTGTTTTGGAGTTCAAGTGCTTAAATCAGAACTAGGTCACCTAGAATAACAATAACAATAAGCCTTCACAAGCAATTCCCAGCTCAGGACAGTGGAGGCTACCCTCTACTCCCACAAGAGTGTAGGCCACTAACCTTCCTAATGTAAAATAACTGGTTTGGAGCTCAAGTGCTTAAACCAGAACTTAAACACTTTTAGAATAACTGACACAATAAGCCTTCTACCAGCAAGTGCCAACGCAGAAGGTGTAAGCTACCACTCCTGACACAATAGTGTAGACCACAAACATTACTTATGTAAGATAACAAGTGCTTAAGTCAAAAATAAGAGGCTTAGAATAACAGTTAAAATTCAATCAGGCTATTAACAAGCAGTAATAAATTCAACATATTAAATGCAATTGAACACTTTAAAAACATGCAGCAAAAAGCTAAATAAAGTAATAAAGTAGGAAATAGCACAGAAAAAGTAAAAGTAGCTAAATAAAGGGCATTTTTTAGTAAGTGGGAAGGGAAGAAACAGAAGATAATTCAAGTTTAAAAGACTAAGGGGAAGGGCCTTCCCAGCTGATCTCTCAGTGCTCAGTAGAATTACCAAAATGAAGGTGTGGAAACCTCTGACATGTCCTTTGGGTGGTTCAATTCCCATGGAAGCATGGACAGGAAATTTGTGTCAGAGGTATGTTGCGTTACTGCCAGTGGATTTTACAATTAATGGAACATAACTATACCATCAGGTAATACACTACTCCTATGCCCTCTATATCTGGATATGATAGTTATCGTACCCCTGAATATTGATAGATGCTCCATATGCTTCTGAAATAGCAGCCTGGTCTCCTCTATCTGCTCAAGAGCTGAGAAGCATGCAAAAATGAAAAAGTAGATCGTTATTTAGACTCCTAACATTGAGTAGTGCAATCTTGATGTGGTCTTGTGTTTTATTTATTTAACTAATTAGGTTGGGAGGACCATTAGATGGATCTTGTCCAGAAGGTACTATGGGGGCAGCAAGGTTTTTTTTGCCAGTATACAGAGGCCTTGGAAAGAGGACTGCAAGCCATCCCTGGCAAAGCAATTTCCATTGTCAAGCATCTCATCCCACTCTGACACAGACTGGATTCTCCTAGAATGGCACCAGCTATTTAGCCAGTTATTAAAATCAATTATTTTTTCATTGTACTTTGGCATCATTCTTGGTAAAGTATGGATTCTGCTCAATGCTAAGCATCTTTATCATATCTGTTGTGACCTGAACTGAGCCTGCTGCTTTCCCTGAATTCATTTCTAGTGTAGGCTCCTCTTTTTATTTTATATCATAGGCTGTTTCTGGGGCAGTACAGCTTCTGTGGGGTTTTCCTCATTCAGAAGCTGCTGGAAGTACTCCTTCCAACTGCCTTTGATGCCCTGTGGACTGGTGAGCAGGTTGTTGCTGGCATCCCTTATGAAGGGTGTCTGACTATCTTCTTTATCTTTCTGCAACCTGATATAGTTTCTTTGTACCACCTATTGAGTCACTTACCAGAAGATGGTAGAGTGCCTCTGATGCCCTATTCTTTGCTGTTGCAAATCCTTTCTCAGCTTCTTTGTTAGCCAACCAGTATCCCTTCCCAGCCTAGTCAGTCTTTTCTATCTCATATTTTTTCTGCCTGCACTCCTTTCTTTTGATCACTTCCTGGATTTCCGCATTCCACCACCTGCTTTCCTTATGCACCTTCTTTCCACAGCTGTCATAGCCACATATCTGTTTTGTAGTCATGCTGTTTTGAGGTGCTGCCATTCTTCTTCAACTCCACCTATTTTCTCCTCTTCTTGGGGTGGTCCAGACCTGAGCGATTCCTTGAACTGCTGTACTTTCCCTCCAGTCAAACTCCAAGTCTTCAGCCTGGTCTCTGTTGACCTTAGAGCCTTCTCTGACACTGCTTGCAGCTGATTGCAGCAGCTGGTGGTTTATGCTGTGGGCCAGCTGTTTCACAGGGGATGACTTTGCAATCATGGATTTTATTACAGTGCCTTTTCCTTACTAGGTGGAAGTCTACTTGAGTTGCATGTTGGATACTGTTGTATGTGATCTTGTCATTGTCTCTCTTTCTGAACCATGTGTTGGCTACTATCAAGCCATTTGAAAGACAGAAGTCTAGAATGGCTTCTCCTTCTTTATTCCTGTTGCCCCACCCATGTGGACCCAGGCAGTCCTCATATCCTGTTCTTTCTGTCCCAATATGTGCATTCAAGTCCCCCATTATGAACACCAATTCATGCTGTCCTGCAAAACAAAAATAAATTTTATATATATATATATATATATATATATATATATATATATATATATATATATGAATTCACTTTAGAAGCTCAAAATACTGAAATATCAAAATTCAGTACTTCAAGTCCATAAAGTGGAATCCTGAGAACAGCGAAAGCTCAGAAGCACGAAATTCAAAATCTTGAATACCGGCGGTTTTGAATTTTGCTGTTCTGAGGTTTTACTGTGGTTATGGATTCAGGTAACTGTGTGTGTGTGTTAAGGGTTTTGGGTAGGGGCTATGGTGTGTTTCAGTGTGTTTTGTTGTTGTGATGTTTGTGTGCAAGGAGAATGTAGCTTGTGTGGTGGTGTTTTGTGTGTGTTTGTGTGTAATGCTACCTTGGAGTGAGAATATTTAAGTAGGAGGGCATGGGGGGTGTCTAGGGGGCTTACTTTTATGTAGTAGAGAGCTTGTGTTTGTGTGTGAGGATTATGGTGCGTGTGTGTGTGTGTGTGTGTGTGTGTGTGTGTGTGTGTGTGTGTGTGTGTGTGTGCGCAATAGAAGCATGAAATTCAAAATCTCCGGTGTGTGAGATTTTGAATTTCACGGTTCTGAATTTTCGTGGTTTCAAAAATTTGACTTTATAGCTTTGAAATACTGAATTTCGATATTTCAGTATTTTGAGGATATAAAGCGAAGCCATATATATATATATATATATATATATATATATATATATATATATATACACACACACACACACACACACACACACACACACACACACACACACACGCACACATACACATGAACCCTTTGAAATATATCCCCATTTTCATGTCCTCCCAACTTAGTACTGAATCCCCATTGACTAATAGATCCCAGTATATAATTATGCCATCTTTTTTTTTGCCCATTTTCGCAGATGTGACTGAGGATCAGTATCTTTAGTATGAATTCCTAATGGGAGTATATTCTCTCTCCACTATTGCCACTCTTTTAAAAAATATATTCTACTAAACCTCCAATTTATCTCCTGGAACAATGATGTTTCAGTTATAGGGGTATCCCTGCCACAGATAGCTTGTATGATATCGACCCTTGGTAACCAAGGTTCTTTACCTGAATAATCCTTTTCCACATAGAAACATATTCATCAGTTTAGAGATAAATAGACTAAATGCACTGCCCTCTTGTAGCTAATGAAGTTTGGAACCCCTAACCCTCCCACCTCTTTTTACTTAGTTGTTGCCATTATACTGTCAGTTTTCCTTGCCAAAGTATTTCATCATTTGAACTAAAATTTTCTTGCCTATATCATTTATTGAATTTCCAGAAGATTGTATAAAATAAAGCACAGGAGGTCACATGCCAGTTTAATACTTGTGCTATTTGATCTAATTCCAGTTGTAAGATCCTCCGACTGGTTCATTTCTTGCTGGTGTTGCCTGTGTTTCAAATGATTCTCTCCAGGACTCATCAGCTGTACTCTTTAATCTTACCCCCAGATATCTCACTGTTCCTTGCTTCCTAAATTCATCTAATAAACCTTACTCCCTAGTCCACTGCTCAGTTCCTACTATCTCTATTTCTGTTTTATCGATATTTACCTTTTATCCAGTGAGGGAACCATGGTCTGCTAAGAACCAATTCATGACTTTGAAATGCTTCCCTGGCTTGGACAGTGACAACATCACATCATCTGCATATAATGTTATCTTTAGATCTAACTCTTCCCTCTTGAGTCCTCAGAGCTTTGATTGCCTCACTCATGCTGTTAGTGGCTGTATGTATAATGCAAACAACTGAGGTGACGAGAGACAAACCTCTTTCATTCCCCCTGAAAGTGTAAATTCTGATAACTGCCCTAGGATTTTTACCTGAGCCTGTAAGCGCTACTAGATATTCCGTAACAACATTTGGAACTGCTGCAGAAAGCTAAACTGGTTCAACACTTCCACAAGGAAACCCCATCTTACTCTGTTGAAGGCTTTTTCTGCATCCAGAGATATCAGAGCTACTTCCTGCCCTTTAGCTTCCACCTCAGCCATTACCATTAAGATTCTGTTTAAATTGTTGAAGGTTGTGCTGCCCTGTACAAAGCAAGGCAGGGAGCTCGCTACCGTTGCTGCCATTACTAACATAAAATTTAATAATCATGATTCAAAATAGTAATCGGTCTGTAGGAGGCAACCTCCTCTGGTCCTTTCCTTCTTAATGTATAACCACATATAACCCCTGTCTGCCATGACTGTGGGGCCTCTCCTCCTTTCAGTATTGGATTTAATAAATCCATCCACACTTTGGCAATCATATTCTCTTCTAACTTCCAAAATTCTGTGGGAATCTCATCTAAACCTGGTGATATAGTCTTCTTACTTGAGCTCTTCCAATATAATTCTACCTACTAATCCCTGTCCTTCTTCATCCATTAGCTCTTCCAATGTTAAGCTGTTAAAGATGGCCCTGGGTTTTCTTTCCCACTTTAATCTTCTCCTTTATACAGCTGCACAGAGTAGTCTGCAAAGTCTTGAAGTATATCTGGCCTCTTCATTCCTCTCTCCTTCTGCTTCCTTCCTTATTTTTCTGTACTACCCTTTCTGTTTTTGCATTCTGAGCCTAACAGCTAGTTTTCCAGGAGTACTTTTCCATTAACATGATCCCCTGTGCTCTAAATTCTCCTATCTTCTTTCTCCTGCCACGCCACCAGAGTCTGATTTAGTTTATTTTTTGCTTGCATGCTGCCTTTGCATTTTAATTGTAGTTCTCGGATCCTTCTCATCAGCTGCTGCTGCTTACTATTCTCTTGAACAATTTCTTCCCTGCTTCACCTTCAGATGCAGACTCTCAGTTTCCACATTATCCTATTCCACAACTCGAGTATATTTTTCTCAGAAACCTAACTCATTCCTCAAAAACTGTCTCACTCTGTACTCTATTGTGCCATTCCCTAGAACTGTAATGGGGAATCTCCATTTCCTGCCATTTAAGTTAAAATACTCTCATCTTAATCTCATCTCTACCCTAGCATGATCAGATTGCAGCAAGAGAGACACATCCATAAGCAAAATGTCATCCTTATTTTCTTTCAACATATGAGCTTATTGTCGACCAGCAGTGCCATCTTTTATTAAAGTGTGTAAGACCACATGGAAACCACAACAGATTAACCTCCCAAGCATCCACTAGTCCCAACTTATTGAATAGTCACCTCAAATTCTTTTCCTTATGCATTAACTTCACATTTCTTACTCTTTCAGTTGTGCCCAATTTACTGCAAATAAAGTTCCAACCCCCCATATTCACTAAAAACCCTCATGAAACTGTACTATTTGCAGCGGAATATTTCTTATCCAATTCCCGGAAGACCCTAGCAGTAAATATACTGATACAAATGTAACTTTCTTGCCACCACAATTACCCTTGCAGGCTGCCAAACAGCCCTCCCGATCAGTCCGGACATGATCATCTGATTGTATTACACTTGTTCTCACTAACACAGCTATGCCTCTACATCTACTACCTTCAAAACTGGAAGATGCTAGTACCCTAAAGCTCTTTTACCCCCATCACTTAGTCTTAATCCACTGTGTTATTAGCTTACAATTGGTTCCTAGTATTACTCCTTTTGAGTTGACAGTTCAGTTGACCCACCCCCCCCCAGGAAGTACCATATCTTGTGCCATCTGTGAATGACTTCTATTGCATAATTATTCTGAATAGTCCTAACATTTCTACTACTGAAACTTTGTATATTTAAAGTCTACTTCAATTCTCACATTCTGGACCAACATTCACAGATGGTATACTATACACTGAAAATGAATGTTGCTTTAACATAGTATGACAGATCCAGTCAACAAATTAAAAAAACATGGATTATTGTATTCTTATGTCTAATTCCAATCTAGAGTACAGGTACTCATATTCAGGTCAGATACTTGCCATTCTATTATCCCTTAATATTCAGAACTCCACCTCACTGTTTTCATTTTTTTATGTAACCAATCTCTCTCCCAATTTAATAAAAATAGTATTACAAGCGTCATCTTATCAACAGTCTTTGTCTTTCTGCAGACTCCTTCTGGCCACTTATCATATAAAGTGATGACATACATAGCTATTATATGCTGCATTATGCTAAGTTCACAGTGGAAGGGGCTTCACTTGATAGTCAGTTAGCCAGTTCACTTGTTATTTAGCTATTTTTCCCAACTCCCTGTTTGCTGCATGTCCATTTATGCTGTATCTTCCTCCCCCCAAATATTTATCTCACAAATATTAGTCCACTTTTACATCAGGACAAATTACCAGTAACCTGCTCAGAGTCAATGTCTATGGCCTAGTATAGTTAGATTTGCCACCTTTCAGGGCAAGGAACAGCTGCTGGTGTAGATTTGGAGCCTCAGGATAAGATTAGAGTATGCCAGCAGCTGGATCTTTATGGATAAGGACTCTTCACTACATATGAGGAGGAAATCCACATTCTACCAATTTGTAACCTCTCTCACTCTCTTGAAGGTGGGAAAAATGTTCTGTTCTGCTCCACTTTGATCTTGTCCACTTGACACTTGGTAGTACTCTGTGCCAGATCCCCACCTGTCTCCTCTATGCTCCTTCAGGACTTTGGATGAAGTGGAGGCCTCCAAATATCTCAAAGCTTCAATGGAACTGGTAAAGAATTTTGCATCTCCCACACCCCAAACCTTGAGAATAGCTGGGTATAATAGTTTAAATTGAAGCCCTTTTGATTTGCACAGATGCTGGACTGGGGATGAAGGAGACATGTATCTGGGCTACATGACATAGAACAGATTATTGACATCAGACTGATGGTCTCAGCTATACTTTTTGAGGAGTCCTGCTTAAGCAGCAAGACTACAATTAAATAGCATTGTACATGGTGTGCATACAATGCATAAATATAAATGAATGCTCATGTTTAGAGACCCTAGTCCTACCCCAATAGTCAGAGAGTGCAGTAGTCCTGTAGGACCTCTCTTCTTAACAGTTATGAGTATCTAGTGGTCCCCCGCTCTTATCCCTAATACTGCCTAATGGACTTCATGTCTTCCAGGTGACCTTTACTCTCACGTTCTGCGACATCTGTATGGCTTATCATCCAAGAGATCCCTCCCCCACCTCCTGTGCCACTGAAATGAATGCTCATGGTTCAGGGAAGATGCTGTTACACATTGCCTATAAGTACCACTACTCGCTGTCCAGTGGAAAGCAGAACACCAAAGAGCATCTCTAACAGTGCTGTATTGAATTGCTGTGGTACACTATAAAGACTCCTGAAATAGAGGAGCACCTCATGAATTTGTAGCATTTGCAGCATATTAACCTTCATTGTGTATGTTGCTGAGTTACCACAGTGCTGTAGGCCTAGCATATTTCAGCTGAATGCAAAGCATGCTGTGTTATTCCATGCAGCTGCTCTGGGAAGGGGCTACCGGACAATAACAAGTTATTGAAGGTCTGGCAGTTCACCCATACATCTAGAAACCAGTGATATTTTGAAATCCTAGTGGGCTGTAGTAGAGGGGGGAGTGAAGGCCATACTATTATGATGTCCACCTGGCCCCAGCACTTTACAACAGCTGACACTGTGAACACGGAGTAGTGAACCGTACAGTGAATCACTAGTTTACATTTTGCTATGTTATGGTCTATATCCTAATAGAGATGTGGTAAATCCTCCACTCAGGTTTGCTCTATAAAATGCTATTGGTGGTGAAACATTTACGAAATGCAGTCTCCCAACACTGAGCACCATTTTTAGCACAAATCAGCATAAAGGGCACAAAATAATTCTGCTATAAAATGAAGGTTTATGAATTTCTGATGAGGTAAATTAACAGCTCCTGCCAGGATATGAGTAAGTAAGGATTCTTTTTTGTGTTTGTCTTATAAACCTTCAGTGGATGTATACACAGTTCAGTATGTGTCTGGTAAGTAACACATTTTTGGTTAGAGCTCAGACAGACAAATCACTGGTTAACTTCTGTATCTGTTAGACAGCTATATTTTGCATATAACATAAAATGTCTCTAAGAAACTGTATCATCATTTAATTTTTTTTTCTCTCAAACTGCTGCAATGTGGGTTACAAGACTGAGGTAAGCAAATAATGAATTGAAACACTAGAAGACAACATTATTGTTATTTCTTCACAGAAGACAACCTTAAGAAGCTAATGGTAATCAGCATAATTAGAACTTTTATTGGTTTCCTTTCACATTTGCAATAGAAACCAACCATAAATGAAATTAAAAGGAAAATGAATCACCATCTATTTAGAAACAGTAGCTATGATAAACCCAAAAAGTTTCTGCATACATTTAGCTTGATCACACATTTTAAAATTAGTTTTGGCCATAGATATGTTGGCACACTTGTTGGCTGTTTCTGTTCTAGACATTTTATAGCCAGACTTGGTAATTTTACAATGACAGAGAAACACAGATCCCTGAATTACACACTTTCAACAATCACTTAAGGGGTGCAGTTTAAGCTGGAAAACACAGTAAATATACTCTGCTGTACAATAAAGAAAGAAAGAAAGGTATCTGCAGGAACTGTCTTCATAACACAGTCAGGTATTAACTGTAAAACACTAGACAGAAATATTATAATTGAAGTGACAGTATTGGACCTAATATGGCAACTGCCTGAGAGATTTTTCAGGTAAAGAAAAATTATCATAAATAATTGACAGAAAAGATTTGTCTTCTTTCATTGTGCATTAGCAAGAGAGAAGCAATGTAACATGTTATTCTTTACTTAATGAAATGCTCATAGATCCAGAAATTACATATCACACATGCTACATGTTCAGCAACTATTTCAAAAATTCCTTGACTACAAAGAATGGCATAAATTATTAGTCCTAACCCCAAGTCTCTAAACATGAGCATTCATTTATATTTATGCACTGTATGCACATCATGTACAATGCTATAAAATCTCATTTGTTTTGAGAAAATATTATATAATTATATTTGTTTTTTTCTTCTCTTTGTATGAATATTAATGGTGGTGAAGGAATGGTAGGCAGGCACTTGCACAGGAAGTATAAAACAACACAAGTATAACACCATTGTGATACAAACGTACAGCAGTTTGGGCAGCACAGTGGCAGAGTGGATAGTTTTCTCACCTCACAGGATGGGAATCTCTGGTTCAGTTCTTGGCTGGAGTTCCTTCTGTATAGAATTTGTATATCCTCCTTCTATTCGCATGGGTTTTTTCCATGTGATCTGTCTTTCTCTCACATTACAAAGACATGAAGAAAGTGAATTGGACACTTAAGAACTGTCTGTAGGTGAGATAAGAGTGTGTGTGTGTGTGTGTGTGTGTGTGTGTGTGTGTGTGTGTGTGTGTGTGTGTGTGTGTGTATGTGTCTGTTGTCACTGTTGCTGTGGCACCCTCAACTCATATGGGAAAAATTGGGTTATAGATGAATAGATGAATACACAGCAGTAAGGATACTGTTTGATTTCATTCTGATTTAGGAGTGACATTTCTTCTTTGCTACAGACACACAAGGTGGAGAAAGCACTGTGGAATGAGAAAGGAGTGCATATAAACA
Organism: Protopterus annectens; assembly: GCF_019279795.1. Lineage (NCBI taxonomy): Eukaryota > Metazoa > Chordata > Ceratodontiformes > Protopteridae > Protopterus > Protopterus annectens. The sequence continues at coordinate 524,227,934 of NC_056727.1, read as the reverse complement.
TGATATTGTGAGTACTGATTGGCTGATGAATGAAATAATAAGCTTGAAGACCTTGGCCTCGTTGTGTGATCCATTATTAGGCGATTAGCAGTATGTATGTAGTCTGTAAGTCTCATACTCTCATACTGGTGACTATATTAACACCAGATGTTGAGCGTAGTGATTCTTGGATACACTAATGTCAGTGTGAAAAAGTAACAGGTTACTTAACTGTTGTTGACTCACAGCGCTTAGTTCTCCAAGCATGTTTTTTATAGGGTGCCTTCTGTGCAGAATATATATCTGTCTGTCTGTCTGTCTGTCTATCTATCTATCTATATATCTATCTATCTATCCATCCGTTCATCCATCCATCCATCTATCTACCTATGTATAATTAATGTGCTCTGTAGTTACGTGGAGATTTGTCAGCTGCTCTGGATCCCAAAGACATGTCACAGGTGAACTGGTGACTCCTGCAAAATTGCCTAAAAGTGTGTGTGTGTGTGTGTGTGTGTGTGTGTGTGTGTGTGTGTGTGTGTGTGTGTGTGTGTGTGTGTGTGTGTGCGCGTGTGTGTGTGCATATACTTGTTTATGTGTGCACATTCACATGTATGCTTATGTAGTTTGGAATGGACTACTCCAACTCCTGGATCTGTTTCTCTGCCTTGTGTCCTTTGAGTGCCGGCATGGTCTAAAGTGAATTGCGGTTAATCAGAGAATGTACAATAGCTGTTTAGCCTTTTCAGCAAGATCAAAACTTGCACATTGTTTTTTATTTTTAAACAAAATGCAATACTCATAGCATTTAGCTTGAAAATTTTGCTTCTATACCAATAAATGTAGTAAGGCATCACTGAATTAGCAAACATGTCCTTCTTTTCTTTTTCTAAAACTCAGACTACTAATCCAAGACTGTCATCAGCAATGCATAGAGCTTGTGATATTTTGCTTTAGATCATTACTAACAGCTAATGAAGGAGCATATGTCAAATGACAGATAAGATCAGAATGTTTATCAATGACAATAGTTTTTACTTATTTATTTACCAGGAAAGTCCGACTTGGAACAACGCCAATTTTCAGTGGAGGCCCAGGGAGAAACACTCCAGATGCATGTCTTTGAAATGTGGGAGGAAACCCACACAAACACAGGAAGGACATGCAGGCTCCACACAGAAGGCACTCCAGCCAAGAATCGAACCAGAGAACCTATTGGTGTGAGGTGGCAATGCTACCACTGCACCACTGCACCATCCAGTGATAAAAGTTTATGGCGTGGGACTGCAAGAGCATAAATTGTTCTGGAGTGGAAATATTCATTACTGTTTTCTCAACCATGAGCTGTTTTTGATGAACAAATTATTTAGTTATCTCCATTTCTCTGATACATTATCATGGCAGATGTGCTATATTTGGGCAACTTAATTAGTCAGATAAACTGACACTCAATATTTAAACAAACTTGCATGCAAGTTGTCTTTTTATCACTCATTCTGCATTCCATGTTCTAATCCCAGCTCTTAAACCAATGGCAGTAAGACATTTACTTTTTAAGGATCATTGTGAATATGACAAGCTTCGCATTTCCCACAGGTGTTCTCTAAACAATAACTTAGTAGGCAAACAACTTTACCTCCATATACATGAATGTGAGAATGATCTCTGTCACATTGCCAGTTAGGATCATGACCTTGTGAATGGAAAATGTGCATATTGTTTAAAGGTATATTGCATAATTAATTTGCAGAAATAATTGACTCCCAATTTGCAAGTATTTCTTGCCCTTCTGTGATGTTACTTTTACAGAGCTAGAAGGGAATACCCAGTTCACACAATGGTATTCTTTAACAATATAAACACACAGATTCATAGCGCTCAACCCTCAAACTCCAAAATGTGGAACAACTACTGCTCATGTGGAACAAATAAGTAAAATGTGGAGCATATACTAGCAGCTTGCTAACAGCTTTAACTAGGAAGCTCAAACAATGGTTGAAAGGTGCTGAAGTATGATACTTTATGCTGATATATATGATATATATATATATATATATATATATATATATATATATATATATATATATATGATACTATATGATACTTTATGCTGAGTACCTTAATAAATTCCTAATGATCCCCCCCCCAGAAATGATCAATTATATACATGGTTCATCTCCATTTACATACACTGCATTGTAGACCCCCATCACTATATTTGTAACTTATCCCTTAGACAAAATATTAAATTACAATAGTTAGTCCCCTTTAAAAAAGACTCCTCCTAAGACTCCCATTCAATCTATGTTTTCCCAACTTCCATTCCTGTTCATAGTGATACAAGTTGCTTTTGTTAAACATTTATTAAGCACCCCTATGTGCTATTAAGATTGTGTCTCACCCTTGGAAAGCACTTAAATAGTTGTAATTTTCCTGATAATCGCTTGCCAAAGGGTTGCTTTAAAAACTATCAGTGCATGCTGGGGACTGCTGAGCACACTAGCTATTTACAGTGTTTCCATTGAAACAATGACATCCAAAGGTGCGTGCACTAAAATAAAGTCCTTGTTGCTGTTAATTAGACTATTAGAGCACATTGAGAACTACTGATCATTAGCTGCTTAAAGTGGTTCCACTGAAATGGAGTACTCCAAAATTGTTGGAAACTGAAAGGTAGTCCTTGTGGATGTTGCCTTAACTATTATAACAGGATTGCTGATCATTAACTGCTTACAGAATCTCCATTTAAATGGAACCCCAAAAGTTGTTGGACACTGAAAGTCAGTCCATATGGCTATTGCCTGGGCAGTTCAGATGAGTCCTTTATTTTTATTGAGTTTATTCACTGTGCAAAATTGTGCAATTCACAGCAAGGAGTGTGTCCCTAATTGTAGACCTACAGTATAGTGTTTAATTATTATTGATTGTTGTGCCATATCATTCCACAGTCTTTCACAGGCAATCACACTAAAAACGTAGTCCTCTGAGTCAGTACTGTCCTTGCTAATGAGTCTTGACCATGAGCATTATTCTTTAGATAAAACTGTTGCACCAAAGGCCTCCTAGCTTCTCCTGCCTATCAGGAAGTGTAGAAGGAATTGTTTGGGTTGCAGAGCACTTTATCAAGGCACACACACATTTTACTAATTGTGTTGTAGAAGACATACCTATTCATATTTACATTTTGGTATTAATCCTATCTGAAATTTAGATATTAACTATATATATATATATATATATATATATATATAGACGATCACACAGTTTTTTATCTTCATACTGCTTAGACTCTTTCCAGTGTGCAAACAAGTACTGACTGGCTGACACTTGATTGGATTCAGGTTCATTTCTTTGCCTTCTTCCCCTCCTGTCCCCTTCCCTGGCTGACCCAGGAGGTTGTACAGTTATACTTCCATGTCTCCACTCCATCCAATTTAAAAAGAATAAATAAATAAACTTCACTCACTTCCTTAATTAACAGAAAAATAAACAGTTAAGAAAAATATAAGGTCCATGTACATAACACTACTCGATTTTTCTAAAAAGTTCTGTATCAAGGCAGTTACCTGGGTCATGACTAAAAAGGAGCAAATAACCTGATCAATCACCAGGTTGGTAAACTATAAATAAATAAAAATATATTACTACCCCTGTATAATAATCACTTTTGCTTCTGTTCCTCTGCAAAGCATTATTCATCTGTCTTATTTTACCACAAAACCTACAACTAAAGAAAATATAATTAATACAGACATTACACTGTTCACTACCAATAAGCCACATGATACTCTGCAAAGAAAAATATGTAACTACAACTGTGTTAGTTAGCCAAATGATACCCACTTAATCCCATCTGTTCTATGCCATGTAGAGCAAAACCACACACATAGCTAAATTAGTACTGCTGTAAACTGTGACTGCTGTCATTTACTGCACTAAACTGTCACTGTTGTCATTTACTGCTGTAAAGTGTGACTGCTGTCTTTCTCATTCTATTAATATTAGCCACTGAGTGCCAAAACTCTCTACTGCTTAAGAATCCCATTATAAGCAAACTATCATGCACTGTTAAACATGTTCAATGTAATACTCTCTTCTCTGTGCAATTGTTCTAAAATGACAATATACAACTATCAAGAATGCAATTTAAAACTTAGATACTACTGCTACTTGTAAAAACATATCCCCACATTTCTGAATTTGCTCCTTAGTGGAGACATAGAAGTCAGTCCTGGTACAGCTCACTATAATATTCATTTACAGACCGAAAAACTTTGTCAGAACGTAAGAAAATGTACACATCAGTGCTAGAAGCTTCAATAGTAAAATCCTCGACCTTCACACTTGAATAAGATAGAATAAACCTGGCATATCAGCCATCATGGAAACCTGGCTAAAATAAATGGCAAAAGATAATGAAATCCAATCACTACATTATAATGTTATTTAAAAGTATCGTACATAAAAACAAGCAGGTGGAATCACAATTTTAAATTGAACTATATTCAAACATCCACTTCGCACATTACAATATCTGAATTTGATGCTTCATAAATTTTAAAACTCACAGATCTTATTAAGAAAATACAAAGTACTCCATATAATAAACAGTATACATTTTATCTAACACTATACCCAACAATATAAACATGTTTGAAGACATACCGTGATGGTTAACTACCAGTATAAACTAAGATATAGAGGTTTATGATTAGGTGTCCAATCATAACCAGTGCAGTATGTGCTTGAGATATGGATGCCAAGAAATTTACCTCGAGAGTGAAGTTTGACAGGTGAATCATAGCATCCATGTCAGGAACGCTGCTGGTTATATTCAGAGAGACAAGATCATAGGAAGTTACTAGGCTATTGACCCTGAGGCCCTTATAAGCCTAGCCAAAAATGTAGCCCATGTTCCAAAAAGTCAGCACCCAATGCCCCTGTCTAGCAGGGACACAGGTGAAATCCCAGGCATATATTTTCTATTCACCATCCAGGTATCCAGGTTGTGCATAAAAAGAGTTAATGAGGTACTCTGCTCGATGTGGAGAGGGAGTCTATTCCACAGAAGAGTGAGTCGCTGGGTTGCAAGTCTGTCCCACCAAGTCCTATTGATGTCACAGATCAGGTTGATGTTGGGCATGTGGGTTACTCGAGTGGAGCTTGACTTGTGGATATACAGCATTCCCATCAAGGCAGGATCTGAGATTACTTTGTATGCTAGACAGAGTCACCTTTGAGGAGTCTATATGAGACTGAGAAGAGGGACAGGGCCTTTTAGCCTATTTGTGTAGGGTAGATGTTTGAGGCCCTGGATTCTCCTGCTGAGGAACCTCTGTGGTCTCTCCAGCTGCTGCTGCATGTGCTTTGTGAGGTACATGCCAAAAGGGGCATTGTACTTAATGATGGGTCTTATTAGGGAAGAATACAGGGATGTTATGACCACCTTGTCCCTAGATGACATACCCTTACTAATGAGGTTGGCCATGTAGAAAGCTTTCTGTACAACAGAGACAATGTGGTGGTCAAAAGTCACTTTGCTATCAACCTGGGTTCCCAAGTCCCTCAAGACTGACTGTGTGCTTAGGTCATTCTTATTAATGTGATAATTTATGGGGGCATCACTCTCCCCAAAGGGGGTGATGATGCATTTTTGGCATTCAGTTTAAGGCTATGTTTCTGGCACCAGTAATTTTTTTGGTGAGACCCTCTTGGAGGATGTCCACATGACTAGGAGAATTAATGACAGTGCCCAGCTTGCAGTCATCTGCAAACTTGGTCAGCCATATCCTACTGGTTTTGGTCTGCACCTCAGAAAAGTATATTTCAAACAACAGAGGCCCCAAGACTTATCCCTGGTGTTCACACCTCATTATGGGTCTACTGCTTGAGGTGGCTTCCCCTATTTTGTCTAGGTGGGTTCTGTCAGTGAGCCAGTTTGCTACCCATCTGGTAAGATATGGATCGATGCCTAGTTGAGAAAGTTTATCTATTATACCTGAGTGGGGAATAGTATCGAAGGCTTTGGCCAGGTCAAGGTAGGTGGTGTACACAGTTTTCCCCTCATCCATGGCTTTGGTGACTGTCTCAAAGAAAATGACCAAATTTAACAGGCTTAACCTCCCTTTGACAAAACCAAACTGTGTGGGACTGAGTGTTTGGAGGTTGCCAATGTCCTTGTTAATGAGGTCCATGATAATCCATCCCATGGCTTTGCAGATCAGACTAGTTAGGCTGATGGGTCTATAATTTCTTGGATTGGTGGACACTCCACCTTTGTGCAAAGGGATGACAGTGGCTGCCCTCCACTCAGCTAGGAGGAAGCCGGTACTCAGGCTTTGGTTGAATAGTGTGCCTAATGGTGCTGCAAGTTCCTGCCTGAGTTCATGTAGGATGCAGCCTGGGATGTTATCAGGTCCATGAAGGCTGTATTTTGTGCCTTTGAGAGGGCAGTAATGAATTGCTCCCTGGAGATAAGGGGAGGGAGAAAGGTGCTGGGGATGTCCTGATTTACTGATGGGTGGGCAGAGGGGTGATGTTTTCGCTGAACCTGTCTGCCAGCAGGTTGGCTATATCTACGGAGTTTGTGTATATGGTGTCCTTGACCACCAGTTTGGAGCAGATATGAGTGCTTCCTTTGAGATTGCAGACATATGTGAAGAAGACCTTATGACTGTCTTTAGTAAATGTGTCCAGTTTGGATGCAAAGTTTGCTTTGGAGGATGTCACTAGTGCTCTTATTTGCTTGTTCAGGCTAAGGAGAGATTACTTTCAATTAGGCACCTGCTCCTTCTTGGTACTGAACAGCAATTTGTTCCTTTTATTATAGAGTTTATTTATTGCAGATGTCCACCAGACAGGTTTACTCTTCCTTGAGGAGGAGGGTTTTGTCCTGTCAGCTATTTCTGATTCCATGCAGCTATATAAATGCTCATATAGTACTTTGTAGGTTTGGACATATGTGCCAGTTTCTATGGAGGGATGGGGTCTGTAAAGCTGTTTATACCTTCCCTCAGGAGGTTGTAATCAGCTCTGGAGAAGTTTTTTTGTTTAACCTTGGGGGGGGGGGGGGTCAGGGGAGATGGTGACTTCAAAAGTGACCGTTTTGTGGTTGTAACTTACCAGTGAGGATGACACTGTAGGGATGCTGAAGTGGTTACTCATGTTGGTTAATACCAAGTCTAAGATATTATCACCTCTTGTGGGGTGTTGACCAGCTGGTCCAAGGCATTTGCATTAATGAAATCCACAAATCTCTGAGCATTTGTGTTTTGGCATGAGTAGTTCTTTCAATCTATGCTTGGATATTTAAAGTCATCCAGGATCAGGGAAAAGGACTGAATTTTGATATATTTGAAGAAGTCCAGATAGGTGGAGTGGGTATCTTGAGTCAAATTTGGGGACCTGTAGCTAGCTATGATTTGAATAGGGGTCTTGTCAATGGTTAATTGCACCTGGAGTGTCTCCTGTGCATCATACTGTTTGACCATCCTGGAAGTGTGTATGTTTTTAATATATATTGGAACTCCACCTCATTTTGCTTTGCTGCCCGTGGTTTGGAGTCTGAATGTATGATAGCATGAGTAACCTGGTATGGCTGTGGTGCTCTCAGCAGCTTTGAACCAGGTTTCTGTGACTGCACAAATGTCAGCATCTTCCATGGTTAAGAATACTTGCAATGAGTGCAGTTTCATGTTTAAACTCCTAACATTTAGCAGCATGACCTTTAATTTGTGTTTTGCTGACATTTTCATGTTGGTAGTTTTGACCTCATGGCATTGCTTAAAAAAGGCAGCATGTGGGAGGCAAGAGCCTTTGCCTGAAGCCCAAGGGAGACAGATGCAAGCCATCTCTGACTCTGGCAAAGCATCGTGGTCTGTCGATCATGTCTTCTGAAGCTGTCAGGTACTGGATCCCCTTGGAATGACACCAGAAACTAAGCCAATTGTTAAAGTCAATTATTTTTTTTTGCATTGAGGCATCAGTCTTGTTGATGGTAGAATGCTGCTTAAGGCTAGGAACATACCTGCCTGGGACACGTATTCAATGAGCTCGATCATGTCTCTCTTCATATAGTCCAGGGAGGTACATCTTAAATCATTCGTGCCATCCTGGACTATGACAGAGTCATAACAGTACCTGTTCTTGAGAGACAGGAGTGCATGGGTGATATGGCAGATTCTGACACCTGACAAACAACTAACCATGACTTTCTCCTTATCCAGCCTGGTGAGGGGAATGTTTGTGTCGCACAATGGAGTCTCCTATGACTAATATGTTGGGTTTATGTTTAGGCCTTAATGGCTATGAGACACGTGTGTGGACTATGTGTGGTATGTCGTGTCGTGGGCAGTGGAGTTTGCGTGTATTTTTGCCTCGGTGGTCTCTTTTGTTTGGGTATGTTTTTGTTGAGGACCTCTGCATATGTGGGTATATGTTGTGTAGGTGTGGGTGGTGTTTGAGTTGTGGTGTTTGTGTTGGCAATCTTCTCAGTGCCAGATATACTGACTTATGAGAGAGAGAGCATAGATGCTAGATTCTTAATGTAATGACATCTATCACAAATTGTGTTCCATGGTGGTAGTAGTAGAGGGTTGTCCATGTACAAGAGGCAGTTGCTACACTGCCTCAGGATGCCCATATCAACCAGACTGGCAGGAGAAACTGTAGGAAAATGTCCATCCATACTCGTCAGGGTCTGAGGGAGAGATGCCAGAGAGAGCTAAGGGGGTAAAGAGTGGAAGGTCTAAGAGGAGTACTACTAGGTGATTACACAAGTGCTACTAAAGGAAAATGTGTAGCTGGAATACTTCACAAGAGGGTAAAAACAGTGCAGCTGTGGTGCATGATGTGCAAACAAGCCCAAACCAGCTCAAATGTGGGGTTTAAATACCACAAAAAATAGAAGATTCTAGTAACACAGAAATTTATCCAATCCTGCTAGTCCCTGCTTTCTTTACCAGCATGTGCCAGACAAGGTCCAGGTAGCCCTGCTACTCTCATTAGCAGAGGAGATAGGCCCCTTACTAACAAAAGATGGCTGCCAGAAACATAGAAGTCAACATAAGGTCGAGTGGCACAATGCCAGGGTAATCCTATGGGCTAGGCTTGTAAAGGCTCCAGGGCCATTAACGTAGTACACACTTATGAACCTATGAACAAGATGGCTGCCAGAAACACAGAAAACAAAAACAAACAGCTCTGCATGCAGCAAACCTTGTATCCAGACTATGCTACTCAATTTAAGGGTAAGAACACAGTAAAACTCACAAAAAGCACATATTAACCACTTACAAGCAAAAACAGAACTCACAGTATGAAAAATGCAGTTAAACAGTAATGAAATGCAGTAAAATGCAGTTAAACAGTAATGAATTACAGTAAATAGCAATGAAATACAGTTACACAGCAATGAAATGCAGTTAATCAATAAATTGCTTTAAAACAGTGCAAATGTGATAAATTAGCTCACAATCACAACAGTAAAAAGGAGCTCAAATAAAGCAGCAATTCAATAGAATACTATCATCAATTTAATCAGGCTACCAACAAGCAGTAGCTAATGTGGCAAACTAAATGCAGTTGAACACCTAAGCACAAGCAACACAATGAAGTAGGAAGAGGCACAATATTTTGTTTTCTAAGTAGAAAGTAAGGAGACAGAAGATAATACAAGGTTAAGAAGCTAAAGGGGTGGGCCTTCACAACTGATCACACTGAACTCAGTAGAATGAGCTGATGCAATGGGACTGGAAGGATTGTCCAATATCAAATTTATAATAGAGGCAGGCAACTCAAAAGCTACCAAGCTTTAAGACCACAACAACAGTTGGGCGGGCGGGTGAGTGGAGACACAAGATCAGAAAAGAGGTATGTATTCAATTCATTAAGCCTGAAAAAAACAGTTGCACAGTTTAAAGAGATATGCAGTAAATATTGTTTTAGTTAATCAGAAGTGAAGAAAACAGCTGAAAATAAGCACTTATCTTTTGTTGTCACACAGCAGGTTTTAGGAAAACAGCAGAGCAAGGGCAGAAGGTCTAACTCACTGCAGCTTTGAGCAAATAAGCCAAATTATCCATAGTATATGGAGTTTTATCTGTTCTATGTACTACCAGTTACAGAAAAAAGTAAAGGAATGCAGAGTGTTTTACCAGCCTTCAAATCCCTCAAAAGTTGGTAAAACCCATTAGCATTGTCAAAGAAAAATCAGGCAGAAACAAAGTTTCCTCTGAAGAACAAAGCTTCAAAAGCTGTTAGGGTTTTGTTCTCTCACACATTTTGCTTAAAAGAGTTTGGGTGGAAGTGATTGCAAGAAGAGAGTTTGGTTACTTTTGGTACTGGTCTGACAAAAGAGGATTTCTAAATATTTGGCATAGTATTAGAGGTAAGGCAAAGGCTGTAAATGTAGAAAAGGAAGTAACAGTTTTGGAACATATTTTACTGGTGATGATTTATTGAAATATTTATTAAGAAAAAAGGAATCAATTTTCATTGTTAAATTTAATACCATGCAGCCTTACGGGCTAAATAAAGAATGTCATTGGCAGAGCTTTATTTAACTTTGATTTTTGTTTTAAGAAATATACATTCTGCTTTAAATGCTTTAAATGACTTAATTGACTGATTAATTGAAGTAGAGTATTGTATAAATAGGCATGCTGTGAGTTTGCATTTTACTCTGTAAAGGCTGTTACGGCCAAGGCACTAGCAGATTTTATGGCAAAACATTCATTGTTCTTTTTGCTGTGGAATTCGCTGTGGAATTAAACAGATTTTTTATTCAAGAAGAAGGTGTTACTGGTTCTTCAGACGTGGTATACATTTATTTTTCATCAGTGTGGTTCAACTAAAGGCTGTAAATGTGTTTAAGGGGAGTGGTGACATTTCTGCAGTGGTACAAAAGACAAAGGCAGCTATTGTCAGGTCTAGATGTTGAATCCATTGGAATATGTTCATGTAGGGGTACACTTTGTCTACAGGCGATTTTTGAGAAGTAAAAAGGTGGAAAGAAATTGGGGGAGTAAGGCTGTCTTTATTTGGCAGCATTCTGGGTTGGTAAAGATGTGGGAAGGCTTGAGGAAGTCAGAAGGAGTAAGACTACTAGCCTGGCAGGCTGTATTATAGGCTGGATAATTCATTTGGGGAGGATCTTCATGTTAGTTTGTCGATTTCCTGTCAGGAAAGCTTAGGAGAGTGAAAAAGCAAGGTTTTTTAGATTTTAGTTATTTGGTTTTGAGTCTAATGGTGACCTATTTAGTCACGTTCCTCAGTTTAGTAATAGTCAAGGTTGCTGGGAGTGGGGTCTTGTTTCCATGTTTTCTTGGCTTTATTATATTGTTTAATTAGGGATTTAAGCCTTTGGTGAGCCATTCACTTTTAGGGTCTTTCAGTAAGCATGCGATCACTAAGACATGAGTGTCCTGAAGTGAGAGTAGTAAGTTTGGTAGTTTACTGGTGACAGTAATGTTACCATCAGAAAGGGAGAGTGTTGGGGTCCAATCAACAGTAGCAAGCTTTGAGTACAGAGTAGAGATTTTATGAGGAGGCTTAGCTCCAAATAATATTACCCTGGGGGTAGATGGTGTGTAGATTTTGCTGGGAGAATGTGATGGGGCATCAATTACTAAAAGTTGGTGGGTGAATGGATATAAAGGAGATATTGCTGGGATGGGTTGTAATAATGAGGTCAAGAAGTGAATGGCGATTAGATTTATGTTTGGGTCCAGTTGCGATCTCTACTAATTGGTATAGGCTGAGATCTGTAAGAAATTCAATTAAATCATGCTTAACTGTGTTTAGAAGAGTCAGTCAAGATGATGATGATGTATTTAATTGGTTTGCAGTGTGGATGTGTGGACAGGAGTAGTTGAATAAGATATCACTATATTAAGAAATAGATCTTATTGATAAAGACAAGTTTAGCAGGTTACAACTTTACAAAGCAGACAATTTTACTTCAAGGCTTCATTTTTTTAGAGGAGAGAGATTCCCCCACTAACTACCCCTCTTCTACTTTATGAAAAACAGGCATTTTATCCCAATGAAAATTGTCAGTCTATGTGATACTCATTAAAAATAAGTTTTAAGGAATGTTTTAATATTTTATCTTTAGCCTTCTTGAATAAAGACAATATAATTTGTACATCAGTTTATGCTCCAAGAGAAGAAATATTACTTATGAACCAGAACAATCAATGATATTAGTATAATTCTTGATAGTTTATTTGATGTGAAGTTGATTTTACCACCTAGTAGACACTATCAAGATTAAATCACCATCATCATTATCATCACAAATCCCCTTGTTTTCTAGTGTTTTACATGGGTTGCATACCTCTCAGCCTTTCAGTGCAAGAAATCTGAACAAAGGCAGAAAGAATGGGGGGACAAAGGCCCAAAATAGGGACATCATTTAAATATTGTTCTTATAAACTTAGAAAGTTGCTAGAATAACATGTTTTCCATTATTTTGTATTTTCAGAAGGATATAATGTCTGAAACTCTTAATGTTTGTCATTATTTAGTATTATTTATTGACGTCAATCTTCAACAATTTGCCAGAAAACCACAAATTTTATCAGGAACAGACCAAAAATATGAGGAAAGAATCTGGACATTCTGCAATAATCTGTACAGTTGAGATGTATGGGTCGGGGTCCCTTACTTATATTATTTTTTTTCATCTCAAGACTATAAGTAATCAAGGATTTTGTACCAACCTATGAGGTGCCAATCCAGCATATACAAAACTTCAGAAAAAATTTTATTCCATGATCAAGGTATGAACATTACTAAAATATGTTCTTGCCTTAAAACCATATTGTGAGTAAGATGAGTTCATACAGACAGACTGTGCTCCATTACAGGCCACCACTCTATGGTATTTGAGTATAAATACTGAGATTTCATTTTCCTGCCTCTGCTGTTGGAATAGTATGCAGAAGATGCGGTGGTCAGGTTGATAAAAGATCATATATCATATCATATCATATCATATCATATCATGCCTTCATTGTATTCCACACACTGGACATCATTCATATTAGTTTGTGTTTACAATTTAGTTTTCTAGCACTATTATCATCCAGACCTCACAAAACCTTACTATAGGTTATATCCTCTTTGACAGTCTATAGAACTCCTTACAGGGCTTACACTAAATTAGGCCAGACATATTACCTGATTCTTTTTCATGTTCTACTTACTCTGTGAAATCTAATAAGCTGTTTGCTTGTAGGTATCTGGTCAGGGATAGCCTTTAAGAAAACTTTGATGGTTTTATTATTAGCAAAACATTTTCTTCTTTTTTAATAGACCAAAGTTTTACTGTTTCATGATTCACATTTAACTTATGCCAGTGTAATAAAATTCCAGTAAAATACATTTTAAAGTCCATATTAAATGGTGTGAATCCAAGAAAAATCCATGCAAAACAGAACATTCTATCAAGCAACCTAAATTAAATATTGAATTGTCTTGTTAATTGCAGACCTTTTGATTTGGCTTAATAGACTGTTAACCATACATATCTCCAAAATATTTTTTGTTTATACTATTGCTTGTTTATTCATGAGTTTTAATGGTGTTTTCCATTCCTAATTTCCTAAGATGCTTACTTTGTTTGTGACATTTGAACTGATTGTACCAGGCTTCTGGATTCCCCTTTTCTTATCTTATTTCATTTCCAGTTGTACTGCAGATGATTGTATTAAAGATGTGCAGCAGGTAAGGATGATAAAGGATAATGAGGAAAACATACTCACAAGCGAGGAGAGTGTGTTGAGCAAATGGAAAGAGTACTTTGAGGGGTTGATGAATTTAGAGAATGAGAGGGAGAGAAGGTTGGATGATGTGTGGATAGTGAATCATGAAGTGCAGTGGATTAGCAAGGAGCAAGTAAGGATAGCTATGAAGAGGATGGAGAATGGACAGGCTGTTGGTCCAGATGACATACCTGTGGAAGCATGGAGGTGTTTAGGTGAAATGGCAGTGGAGTTTTTAACTAGATTGTTTAATGAAATCTTGGAAAGTGAGAGGATGCCTGAGGAATGGAGAAAAAGTGTTTTGGTACTGATTTTTAAGAATAAGGGTGATGTGCTGAGCTGTAGTAACTACAGAGGGATTAAACTGATCAGTCACAGCATGAAGTTATGGGAAAGAGTAGTGGAAGCTAGGTAAAGAAGGGAGGTTATGATTAGTGATCAGTAGTATGGTTTCATGCCAGGAAAGAGCACTACAGATGCGATGTTTGCTCTGAGAGTGTTGATGGAGAAGTACAGAGAAGGTCAGAAGGAGTTGCATTGTGTCTTTGTGGATTTAGAGAAAGCATATGATAGGGTGCCTAGAGAGGAGTTGTGGTATTGTATGAGGAAGTTGGAAGTGTCAGAGAAGTATGTAAGAGTGGTACAGGATATGTATGAGGGTAGTGTGACAGCGGTGAGATCTGCAGTGGGAGTGACGGATGCATTTAAGATGGAGGTGGGATTACATCAAGGATCAGCTCTGAGCCCTTTCTTATTTTCAATGGTGATGGACAGGTTGACAGACGAGATCAGGCAGGAGTCCCCGTAGACTATGATGTTTGCAGATGACATTGTGATCTGTAGGGAGAGTAGGGAACAGGTAGAGGAGACCCTGGAGAGGTGGAGATATGCTCTAGAGAGAAGAGCAATGAAGGTCAGCAGGACTAAGACAAAATATATGTGTGTGAATGAGAGGGAGGATAGAGGAATGATGAGGACGCAGGGAGTAGAGTTGGCGAAGGTGGACGAGTTTAAGTACTTGGGATCAACAGTTCAGAGTAATGGTGAGTGTGGAAGAGAGGTGAAGAAGAGAGTACAGGCAGGATGGAGTGGGTGGAGAAGAGTATCAGGAGTGATTTGTGACAGATGAGTACCAGTAAAAGTGAAAAGAAAGGTCTACAAGAGGGTAGTGAGACCAGCTATGTTATATGGGTTGGAGACAGTGGCATTGACAAAAAGGCAGGAGTCAGAGCTTGACGTGGCAGAGTTGAAGATGTTAAGATTTGCACTGGGTGTGACAAGGATGGACAGGACTAGGAATAAGTATATTAGAGGGTCAGCACAGGTTGGAAGGTTTGGAGACAAAGCCAGAGAGGTAAGATTACGTTAGTATGGACATGTGCTGAGGAGGGATGCAGAGTATACTGGGAAAAAGATGCTAAGGATGAAGCTGCCAGGTAACAGGAAAAGAGGGAGGCCTAAGATAAGGTTTATGGATGTGGTGAGAGAGGACATGCAGGTGGTTGGTGTGACAGAGCAAGATGCAAAGGACAGGAAGAAATGGAAACAGTTGATCTGCTGTGGCGACCCCTAATGGGAGCAGCCGAAAGAAGAAGACTGCAGATGATTGTATTACATTGTATTTTATTTAAAAAATAAAGATGTTGATAATATTTTTCAGGGTTTTATCACAGTGTTATTTCTTGTGTACATATTTTAATCTATGTCCTCATTTGCAGAAAGAAATGACATTAATGGTAGACATCTGTCAGCTTTACAGATGGTAGCACATGCAAATGTAATGCAGCCATATTATATCCTTTTTGCTGTGCTTTCAGTAATGCATTTCTTTTTTTTTTTCAAAAAAAAATTTTTATTGGCAATTTTGTTTTAATACAATAAGAACCAAACAAGTTATAACAAGATAAATAAAATACACAGTATACTAATAAAAATCACAAAATTTCAACAAGCAACCCCACAAGCTGTCAAAAAAAACATAATATAACAGTAATTAAATAGTACTAAATATTGGAATTAAAACAACAAACCACTGAATTAAATCAAGAAGAAATAAGGAGAAGTGTATTAACTTTGGAGCAAATTTTTAGATAAAGGGCATTCTTCTTAGGACTCTTACTAATAAATTTGTGAGCAGCCATGTATGTAAATACCAATGATTTAAAGTTATTCCAACAAAGCTTAGTACGATCCATCCAATTTCTAGAGATGTACAGTTTCATGAGAGAACATAAAAGACCAAAACATGGGTATCAACTAAAGAAAGAGTACACATAGGTATGTGAAGGATGGCTAGTTCCCAACAAAGGGTTGATTTGTGGTATCCCATTTTTTGAAGACGGACCTTTAACGAAGTCCAAAGTTTATGAGTATGATAACAGGACCAGAAGATATGAAATAAGTCAGCATAGGGTGCTGAGCAGCAGGAGCAAGAAGGAGATTTATTGGAGTCAATTTTTGCTAGTCTAGCTGGAGTAAAATATGTATTATTGTTAATCATCAATTGTGTGTAAAAAGATTCTTAAATGGGGAGAAATTAATAGTGTTTTTTATAGACAAAAGCTTCTGATCATGTGAAAGAAGAGGGTGATAACTATTCCAATAGTTTGAAAAAGACATGGACTATTATTTATCATAGATGATATAAGTTTATATGAATTAGAAACCATTTTCTTGGGTAGAGTAAGATTATGCAAAACAGATTCTAATAAGGATATATTTTGTCCATTATCAAAAGGTGTATAAATTTATACTTAATAATATCTCTCAATTGTCTGATTATCGATAAATATTTTTATTTATCTTCAATATCACACATAGGTTAGAAAATGATTCATTATTATGTTTAAGTAAATCCCAGACCACAAAGCTTTTAATTTCCGAATTTAGAAAGATTAACAGGAAGATTATTAATTGTAATATTAGGATTTAGATGTAAGGGTTGAAGTAAGGGAAGGGTTTTATCCAAATTTATAAGTTTCATTAAGTTTTGAAAAATAATAATCTTATGTTTTAAATTATTTGAGAGTTTGAGATTTTTAAAGGAATCTTTACGAGAAAGGGAGGGCCTCCGGATTCAAATTCAGACTTATAACATGTTGAAACCATATTTTAGACCATAAGGGATAAGAATTATAATCCACTAACTTAAATTTGGAAATACATAATAACCTACTTGCCGAAATGATGAAGTAGTATAATTGAAAATTTGGCAGTCCCAGTCCTCCACCCGATTTGGGAATAGTTAGTTTATTATATGCAATTCTCACAGATTTTGGATACCAGATAAATTTAGATAAATCCCTACATATTTTAGTCAAAAAAGACTTTGGTATTACCTGATCTACAGAGTTGAATTGAAAGAGAATTTTAGGTAGAATATTCATTTTAATTATAGCAGCTTTAGACAAGAGAGATAATTTCAACTTCTGCCACCTAAGAATATCGAGAGTTATTTTGGACCATGATTTAAGGAGATTATTTTGAAATGTAGATGAAACATTATGATTAAAGGAAATCCCTAAATATTTAATATCGAAAGTAATTTTAAAGGAAGACAAGGGAAAATAACTTGGATTATACCCTGAGGATTTATAGGAAAAATGTGAGATTTCTGAAAATTGACTTGATAATCTGAAGCTTTAGAAAAGATCTCAATGGAGGATTCAATCTTATGAAGATCAGTGTTAGGAAGTTGAAAGTAAATAATTAAATCATCAGCAAAAGCTGACAAAGGAACTATAGTATTCATTACTCTAGGAATCACATGTACTGTATTTGATTTTATATAAAGAAATAGGGTTCAATGAATACATTAAAAAGGAAAGGAGATAGCGGACAACCCTGTCTAGTACCATTAGTTATTCGTATTGGCTTTGATAAAATTTTGTTTATCCACAAGCAAGTCGAGGAGTTATTATATAAAACTTTAATCATATCTATGAAAGAAGGGGAATATTGAAATATGATAAGGAAAGAAAAAGAAACATCCAGTTAACCCTATCAAAAGCCTTCACGCTGATCTAATATCAAGGCATAAATTGGATTTTTGTCTTTTTCAGAATATGCATTAATGAATCTAAAGTTAAGGTATTATCCCAAGTATGTTTACCTGACATAAAGCCTGATTGTTCCTTGGATATTATAGAAGGAAGAATTTTCCTAAGCCTATTTGCTAAAAGAGAGGCTAAAATTTTAATGTCAATATTAATCAAAGAAATGGGGCGATAATTGTGCGGATCTGATTTGTCCTTTTGATTTTTTAAAATTAAAATCGTTTTCGAAGTATTCCAATAAAGATCTGAGATACCATGTTTTATTACATAATTATATACTTTTAATAATATAGAAGAAATCAATAAGTTATAAGTTTTAAAGAATTCAGCTGTAAATCCGTCAGGACCAGGTGATTTCCCTGCTTTAAGATTCGAGATAGCTTCTTGAATTTCTTGTAGGCTTATAGGAGCTGAAAGCAAGTCACCTTGACTTTTACTTATGGAGGGAAATTTAATAGAATTAAGAAACTCAATCATATCTTTATGCGTAGTACTACTTGTATTTCCATTAGAATATATGTCAGAAAAAAGGTTAGAAAAAAGTTGTATTATTTCTTGGTCAGAGTTATAAATCTTATTATTAAGGTGTAGCCGAGATATCTTAGGAGGTTCTTGATTGTTTCTAATTAATTTTGCAAGAAATTTAGATGGAGTTTGTGCCCATTCAGAGTAGGTTGCAATCATCCTTTGTTCAAAAATAGTTAGGTTCTGTTTATGTAGTTGAAGTAATTGGAATTGTAAGTCATTTATTAAATTATCTCTATTGGGATCTACATTTATTTTTGTTGTTTTTCTAGTTCAAGAAGTTTATTTGTAAGCTCCATTTCTTTGTCTTTATATTTCCTTTTAAGAAAGGAGGCTTTATTAATTAAAATACCTCTCATATAAGCTTTACAGGCTGCCCATTGTATATCTAAGGGTATATCAGAACTATCCAGATTAAGAGTAAGATTAGATAGTATTCCATTAATTTCCTGAATAATGTCTTTATTACTTAAGTAAATTATTATTAAGTGTCCAAATATTATATTTAGAGGGGGAATTTTTTTTTGAATAGGGTTAATATTTATTGAAATCTTAGAGTGATCAGAGATGGATCTCGGATCCAAGAATAGAACAATATCAAAGTGTGTAAGAAATTCGAGATTAAAAGAAGTCCAATCTTGACCAAGATTTGGAGCATTTTGAATAATAAGTGTATAACTCCTCTTCGTTATCTGGTCCTTCAAAGAAACAGGGTCAGTAAGACTAAGGTCAAACATCAAATCCTCCAAGGCAGAGGAGGATTGGGTATTGTACCAATAATAGGAGGATTTATTAGAACGATCTACAATAGGATCAATAACAGCATTCCAATCGCCCCCAGCTATAATATAATGGTCTTTAAAGGTTGCTAAAATATTATGAATTTCTGCAATAAAAATATATTGCTGAGAACACGGGCCATATAAATTAAAAAATAGAATAGGTTTATTAATATTAGGAAATTGAGATGTGAAAAAACACCACCTACCATTAACATCAGACCTTGTATTTAGTATGGTACCCTGGAAAGATTTTTTAATAATTATCGCTACTCCTCTAGCACTAGAACTATTACCTGAAGAAATAATAAGTTTCACCCATTTCTTTTCTCTTACTCCTGCCCAATCCCTATCATACAAATGTGTTTCTTGAAGGAAACATATATTAGCATATGATTTAAAAATCAAGTGACATATAAGCGCCCTTTTAGACTTATTTTGTAACCCTCTAATATTCCACGAATCTATATATAAAGTCATAATACAATAAGCTTAGTAGGCCTAGTATACACCTATTTTAAAAGAAAGGAAAAGCCGAAAAAAAAAATAAAGACGGTAACTTTGTAAAAACCAAAAGCGCTCCTTTTTATTCGTAAATACATAGCTGACTTTTATTTTCAATCTTCTCCTATATTTTCCATACTTTCCTTTATCTATAATCACAAAATGACAGTGGCAAGAATAAAAAAGGGACAAAGAAAAAAACAAAATATGACAGCAGAGAGAATCCTTCCATACCTCCCCAGTGCCTACCCACCCCACAAAACTAATGGAAGGAAATAATATATAATACATCTGTGAGGCTTTTGAAATGCTAGCAAAATAATTCTTGTTATAACTAAGGAAAGAATAAAAATTAAGTAACAAACAAATACTCCAACAATATGTACATATATACATCACACAATGTTTCCAAGACACAGCCATGTTAGAACCCATAAACCAACACCCACGAGATCATATACAGAGCAATGAAATTAGCCATAAATAAAAGGAAAAGTGAAGTTAGCTTAACTAACTATAACCTATAGATATGCGATTTTTCAGAAAAAATTTAAAACTAAAAAAAAAATATTATTTATAAAATGTAAACATTTTTATGGTACATACCTGGAATAACTTTAAGATTATATTTTAAATTTTTAGATTATATTTTAGTGCGTATTCAACAACACTAGTAAAAATTAAAAATTTAAGATAAAAAATCGACATATAAGCAGACTGGACATAATACATGCACATACTGAACAAAGTTGCAAATACCCCAAGAAAAAACTGTGAGAAGCATTTATATCTTAACTGAGTCATGTAAACCAGACCCCACCGCATGTATTAAGGCAGACATTAACAAGTAATACAGTAGATATATATTAAATTATACCCCCATTTCTTAAATAACTACAGAATAAAGTCCAGAACAATGAACTGTCATTGTAGGAAACCTCATGAAGTGAGAACCTCATGAAGCGAAGCATATCAGCATCTCAGCGACAGAATCATAAGCAGAAGTTCCACTTTTTACAGTTAAATTAAAGCCAGAATTCTCACGCAACTCCACACGTAGAAAATGTATCCACCATTTCTTAAATAACTAGAGAATGAAGTCCAGAACAATGAACTGTCACTGTAGGAAACTACATGCAGTGAGAACCACATGAAGCAAAGCATATCAGCATCTCAGCGACAGAATCATCAGCAGTAGTTCCGCCTTTTACAGTTAAATGAGAGCCAGAATTCTCACGCATCTCCACACGGAGGAAATGTATCAGGAAAATAATCTCCAGAACTAATCATGACACCATTTACAGTCACTAATTCGAACACCATGTTGTTTACTGGCATCTGAAAAATCATACAGACATCCGGCCTATTCGAGTTTTCTCATTTTATAGTTCAAGTTAACAAAGAAATCATGCCACACCAAAACCAGTGTTAAACCAACAGCAAGGCTTACTTACTTTGTTTGTATATTTGCCAGAAGATACATCTTGACAGCCTAGATAAATAGTCCTTGAACAACCACTCATGTTGAACAAATGAATACTCGCATAAAACACTTGCATATATCAGCACTTGTAAACAAACAGCATTTCTCCACAGCGCAATTGTAAGGCAAACTAAAAGTTAACCAAATACATTTTTATAACACTGGATAAGAATTGAAGGCTTTAATAAAAGCATCTTTAGCTTCAGACGGTGTACTCGCTGAATATTTAGACTCTTTATATGTAAATAAAAGGACACTCGGGTATCTCATCTGAAACCTTATATTTCTTTTAATTAAATCAGCACAAAAGGGAGCTAACCTCTGCCTATTCAATTTTATTTGGTGTGGCAAGTCTTGAGTAAAAGTAATTTTATGACTGTTCCATACCAATATTTTTTGCTTTCTTGCTGATTGTAGAATATTTTGAACATCCTGAAAGTTCAATAGTTTGGTATAGATGATGCGAGGGAATTGTGAATCCTGTCTACGTCTAATGGCTCTATGTGCCCTCTCAATTATTATTTTATCAGCTGTAGAACTCGGACCCAAAAGTGCACTGAAAATCTGACCACAAATTAAAATAAGGTTTTGGTTATCATATGTTTCAGGTAGCCCCCTAATAATAATATTATTACCGCTTCAAGATCTGTTAGTTTAGTTTGTAATTCCTCAATAAGCACAGAATTATTTTTGTTGCATCAGACACTTGACTAATTTTAAAGTCATTATTTTGTGTTTTGCTCTAGCGTGTCCATTCTTTGTACTAACTGGTTAATAGATTTAGTAAGACCAGACATTTGGTCAGATATAACCTGGATAGCATCATGAATTGGTTGAAGCGCTATTTTCAGATCGTCGATGTGAAGATTCGGTTCAGTTTTTGTCTTCGCATTTGTTTTATTATTTGAAGAACTACTCTCCACAACTGTTTTTGAAGTTCTCAACCTTTTACAAGTGTTATCTTTCTCAGGGGAAAGAATTGAGGAGATTTTTGCCTTGGTACTCTGGGCATCCATATTCTCCGCACTTTCTGTCATACCTGGATACCGATGTACAGAACAGAGGTAAGGAGCGCCAACTGCTAGAAGCGCGAATCCTGTCAGGCATCAAATTTTCACACAGGCCACTCGAATATTTTATCGCAGACACTGGTTAAAGGTAAAAAATACAATTTTTACCAGAGAACAGACCACCAAACGACTTCAGGTAAATTATATTAGCTTCTTATATCAGCGAGTAATATTAACTACCATTAAGAAACAGTTAAGGCTACATAAAATAAAAATTAACGGTAGGAGCTCGTGGTTAGGGTGCTAACTAGCCGACCACCATCTTGGAATCTCACCTTCAGTAATGCATTTCATAAGTTTGTTTTCAAAATATGACATTTAAACCATTAAGATGCAACTTGCAAGATACATTGAAGTATAAACATTTCCTGCTGTTTCATTTACCATATAAATGCACTTGTATGAATACTTATTTGAAATGAGAGATACTGAGAGCCACACGTTAGCAAAGTTTTTTGTTTGTGTAACATCCCTGACATAATTTCACAGCTGGAATTTGCAACTTTGAGGAAGGACCTATGAATGGAACAAATTTATTAAAATAAACATTAAGATAATACTATTTCTGCATGTAAAACAATTCATTTTCTCAGCCTACATAGAAGTAGACATCTTCACACCTGCAGCATGTTACTATTTTCACTTGCAATACAAAGTGACCCAATCGCAATAATATGAGTGACAGATTTTTTTAATAACTTTGGCTGATGAATGCAAATATTCATATACTGCTGCACACAGTTTATTGGTTGTGTTTGTTTTTTCATCAAATGACTAAATGTGATGGAATACATTTTCTTCTGATTGAAGAAAGTGTACTCCTATTGAATGATTGCTGAAGTTTTTATGCACAGCGCTCCATTCTGATATAGATGATGTAGCATTGAGATATATATTTGCTTAAAAACCAAATGCGCTTTTTATTTGATAGCTCACCAAGGTTATTTATGCTAAAAACTCCTAGCTGATTTCCAAGTATATTAATGAATGCACATAATTTCCCCTGGCTTTTATAAGGATGAATTTGTGCTCTTTAGCCACCAGGAGTCATATCCAAGTTGGATGCTTACATTAAACTGCACTTTCATTTGCATATGAATTCAAGTCAGTTTTGCTGTTTCTGTGTTAAAAATAGTAGCTGCCATCTTATGCATGGAAAGAAACTGTAACAAAGATACTGACAGCAGTAAGCAGACAAGATGTCCAACTAGGTATCTCCCAGGGTAGTCAAAAAACAAGTCTGATAGCACTTATTAGGTCATGAAAGTTAAGTCAGTAAGGATGTAAGACAGTTAACCTTTAACCAGACAAGAATAAGTAACCTGCTGCACCTTCTTCTTAATTTATGATGCAGCTAACCTTTCTGAAAACTTATGGGAAATATTACCTGACACTGAACAGTGATGAAAAACCGTTACCTTTAGGCTTTCTTGATAGTTACAGCACACACATGATCATAATTTATAGACAACAATGGCATTCACAGGAGTCATTTTGTTCTCATATAAACCACTGCTTCCTACGCAAATCCATTTTGCAAGAGACATTCAGTTTACCCATCTATTGCCTAGCAGCAATTTTTTACGAATGAAGTGTCAGCAACTTGAAGAAGTTCAAAAACACATTTGTCTTTCAGGCAAGCATGGCAAATAACAGCATAAATTATCACCACACATATCAAGGAAGTTCTTATGTTGTACACATTTCTTGACTTTATTCCACTTGTCAGATAACCTCATATGCAAGTGGGAATCCCACATGTTAAATAACATCTGCCAGTAAGAATGGTGTGGACATTACAAACCATGACTTTCACAGCTGGTTAGATAGGCATTGCTACTCTCTCTGAAGAAGCAGCTACCATCTATCTGTTTGCATATCTTACATTCAACACTGCTGGCTGTCTCCCTCACATCTGCAAACATGTCGATCTGTCTGCATCTCCCTGCTCATACTGCACCATGTCACACCCCCACAAGACTTGTACATAAAAGTAATCCACAGTCACACTTTGCCACCAGTCCTCTGTAAACCCAAGTCCTTAACCATTCAGGACAATGAGTGCTGTGCCATGAACTTGTATAACATGGTGTGATTATCTGCAGC
This sequence comes from Protopterus annectens, assembly GCF_019279795.1. Lineage (NCBI taxonomy): Eukaryota > Metazoa > Chordata > Ceratodontiformes > Protopteridae > Protopterus > Protopterus annectens. The sequence continues at coordinate 524,203,667 of NC_056727.1, read as the reverse complement.
CCTACCAGCTCTGCAGTCCCGTATGTATTTATGCAGCACTTTCAACCATCACACCAATATAATCAGGGCAGCCAGATGTCTGTATTCTTTATACACACACACACACACACACACACACACACACACACACACACACACACACACACACACACACACATACACACACAGAAAGACACACACACACAGACACACAGACAGACACACACACACAGACAGACAGACACACACAAACAAACACACACAAACACATACACATGCATACAAGCATGCTCTGTTGTTTAAACAAATGTAAATTAATCCTGCTTTATCCTTGCATGTAATGGTCTACGAATTGTAGACTAATGTAAGTTACTTGTACAGCTATCTGACAACCATGTGTGTATGCAGTCCAAAGCTGCTTTCTATCACATACTATCACTCATATGTTATTTATGCCATTATCATCTACAGTCATGCACTATTGGCTAGGCAACAGTGTACATGTATGTTTTCAGGAGGATGTTACAGCCTGCAGTGGCACTAAACTGCTCCACATCATCTATGGTTTTGCATTTTTAATTCTTCCTTCATACAGACACATACACAGTTATCTTAAGATCCTTCATGTTTACTGCAGCTGACTGTATGTGTTGAATAACACTCCTCTCCAACAAGTAATAAATAAGTAAACGGCAGGAGAACATCGCGTCTGTGCATACAACACTGTGCATCTGCAGGAAACATCTTTAAAACCAGGTATCTGTGCTGCTCACATTTTTTAAACAGTGCTAGATTGATCAGCCTCTAGATGTGGGATAACGCACATTTATTCTGTCCCATGCCACAATATAACAATGATTCATTTTGTGAAGTGATTTGCATAGATGTACTGCATATACTTACAGTGCTAGGCTGGAGACATGCACAATATTAGCGCACAGAGTGTAAATGCCATATCCATTTCTGGATAGAAACACTATAAAATATGCGAGTCTACTGATGCCACATTGTAATAGCTTTTGCATAAGGGTGTGCAGAGCTAGAGGATTTTTCTTTTTGCAGATTTGTAGAGTTTGACTGGATACTGATATATATGATACTCTTGTGCAGCTGTACATCAAGGTACAGGATTTAAAGGCCTGGTAGTAAGTTTACCTCAGTGAAAGCAATTAGGACTGTCAGTTTTGGTAGTGAACTCAAAGGGATACATTCACTAGCTCCCGACCTAAAATGACAGTATACTGAAGATTTAAGTAGGGTTTCTATCATTGTGATAACTTACTCTGGAGATGTTCCATTTATCTGGATGAGCTTCTACAGAATATCATACAAAATCCAGCAGAGCCATCAGGTGTATTCACATTAAATCAGGCTACCTTTGTTGTTTATATTACAGATTCATCTACTAATACTTGTAGTCTTAGCAATTCAGCAGAACTGAATGATGATACATAATGGGTGCTATAAGTGGTATTATATGGCTGCATATGGAATGATATGCTGTACTATGTTTACATACTACTTCTTCTCATGTATACATATCAGGTAGCTGTTCTGAAAGGTTAATTGCAAAGCTAGCATGGCCTGGAGCAGTGGACATGTGCAACTGAAGTACCATAGGTGAAGATGGCTAAATTTGACATGTTTCTTAACTCTGGTTTCCAGGGCAGTAACACTGCATTTCCTGCCATAGTTACATCTCAGGTAACCCAGGATACAGATCATAAGGTTGTGAAGTATGGTTTACAAATACTGCTGTAAGACAATAGGTGCAGATACCATTTACTGTCTGTGATTAAGCCCTATTCCCATGACAGGGCCTCTGCAATTAATGTTTTATGAGCATGCAATGTAGTGTGGAAGAACAGCAGTGCCAGAGCTAGCCACCCAGTGGTGTGAACTTTGGCTCTAGATGATTGTCACTGTAGAATGGCACCCTGATCCCATATGCAAAAATGGAAAAAAGTGATTGCTGATGGGTTGATTTCAGTTTCAGAGTGACTGTACAATGCTAATATGGCAGTATATGGTCTGCTCTACTACACAATTTAGGATGGCCCTATATACTGGTGTTTGTGACAGTCAAATGTTGTACAGCTAAATCACTGTCACTGCTATGTCATCCTGAACCATAAAATTCAATTATGGCAGGAGAACAAAAAGGGTAATAAAAGAAAGTCACATGGAACAAAGGATCATTTGTTGTTAAATCCATAATAGATGGCTATAAAAAGGGGAAGCATCAAAATATGACTTGAATAGATTACAAAAAAGCATTTGATGGCATCCCATATTCATAGATAAAGGGATGTGTACAGATGTAAATACACTATATATTGATCAATCACACTACAGTGACAACGAAACTGTGGAAAACCACATTGCACTTGAGCTGTGACAAAGGGCAAATTATTATCCCAGGGATAAAAGTTCAAAAGGGGGCTATTTGAGGCTGATTCTTTGTCACTTCTGGTGTTTTGGGCCTTAACCCATTAAGCAGTGGAAGTAGTTTACTTACCAGATTACAATATGGTTGCAATTTGGTTCCTAGAAACCAACCTTGTTTGATGACTTCAGTGCTCATTAACATTTTGTGGATGACTTAAAACTGTATAATTCATCAGATGAGGAATTGAAAGGACAATCACAAACAGTTAAACTTTTTCAGATGTTATAAGAAGGTCATTTGGTCTTGATAAAAATGCAAAGCAACTAAAAAAAAAAACAGCTGCATCACCAAGAAAATTATCAGCATGGGACAAGAATGTAATATAAAGGAACTTGAGCAGGCAGGACTATACGAATATGAAGAGGTAGCAATTAAACATGAATAAATGAGAATAAAGCTCATTAGAGAGTACTTCAAGAGATGATTAAAACTAATACTGAAAACTGCCTTAACATCTAGGAATAAGGTTCAGGTTATAATTCAGTTTGTTCTTCCTGTTTTGACTTACACCTCTGCGGTAAATGATTGGCCCTAAGAAATACTGGCTCATTTGGACATGAAAACAAGAAAAATGTTTCATGCTTATCAAATGATATATAAACATCAATGTAAGATGGTATATTCTGCACTCTGAAGGAGGTTTGGGCCTCCTCAAAAATGTCTACCTATATAGATAGGCAAGTATGGGACTGCATACATATCTGCTGATATCATCAGATCAAAACAAAGTGAAAGTCTTAGGGAAAAAACTCTAAAATGACATCCTTGCTTAGTTTAGCAGAAACATTTTGGAATAAAATAGGAATGGGAATCAAACCTGATGTAGACAAAAATCAGACAGCAACTGAATGTGCCAATAAATAAATAACTAAAGGATATAAGGAAAAGGATCATATGAGAAGTAAAAAAAATCCACAAATATAGTGGCACGTATACAGCTCTACTGCAACATCATCATATTGTCCAAGATTTGACACAAGAATGGTTAAGGAGAGGTGAAGTGAAACCAAAAAATGAAAGGCTAATAGTGGCAGCTCAGTATAGTGGTCTACAATCACATTGGTTTACAAAGTCTAGTGAGGACACTTGAGAAACAGACAAATGCAGCTTCTGTAAAACAGAACTGAAACCAGTTACACATATTGTTGGGTGTGGTACACTCATGGCAGAGGACCTGTTTACTGAAAGGCACAATAATGCTGCAAGTCTGCCGCATTAAGGATCATACAAACATTGCAATATAGAAGCAGCTAAGAAGCACTGGAAACATGAACTACAAAGCATTATATCGAATGATGAAGTTTATATCATACGGGATCACCCGTTAGCAACAGTTCAAAAAATAAATGAGAAAAACAGATATAGTAGACCATGAAACAAGACAAAAGTAGCTTTGGTCACTGAAATTGCTACACAGTGAATACTGTGTTTTACGTACAGAGAGACATAAAGCAATAAAATGCCAGGACTTGCAGGCAGAAATGAGAACCATGTGGAAGAAAGATGCACAGTCAATCCCAATAGTAGTAGGAGCAACACATCTAGTAAAAAGGAGTTTGCAATCATACTTAAATATGCTACCAATAGACATAACCCCATTTAAATTACAGAAGGAGGCAATTCTAAGAACATTGCAGGTGCTGAGAACAACACTTTTGGCTAACATCAAAGAGTAAAGCAGTACAAATTTCATGAATTCTAATTGTATCCTGAGTTAAGAAGACTGCCCATTCTTATCATGGTATTAGAAACCTAAAATACTTGCAGAAATGAAGTTCTGGGTATATTTCACATCTTGGTGTTCAGATGGTGTTGTAAGGGATGAAAATATATCATATAGCAGAAGCATCATTGCAGACTGTACTGCAGATGTGGTGAGGGTTTACACACTCAATGCCTTTCTTTGTATTTTCTGTTACTTGCTGCTGCTGTTGTCATTCTGATGCCTGGTCTCTTTTTCAATACTTTGTTTTCTTCATCTCCTGGTACTTCTATGCCAGTGTAACAATGAGGTAGAAATGGACAACAGTGAACCATACAACCTGTATCATATGGTGTACAGTTGGACAACACTGAACTATACAACCTTTATCAGATTATGCTAGGGATGTTACACAATTCCTGCTGGCATCACTGAAGGAAGCCATGGTGCTCCAGCACAAGATATGGTTACAGTGTGGTTCCTCGGCACAGGTGGTAACATGGCCATAAGCAGGTAATAAATTGCCTTCCTACAGCAGCTGATACCATGGAATGGTGGAATGGGGAGAATGCTGCCATGCATGATGTGACACAGGGAAAATGTATACCCCAGCAGGTGTTCATCACCTTGAGACAGGCCATAGACTCTACTGATGGATCATGTGAAGATCCGCATGGATCTGTGTCTGTAACAGGCATAAAATTAGCTGGATGGATGAGAAGCAGGTAAGCCATTCTGTATCACCTTTCCTACATTGTGCTCCACTATTAAATGTTGAAAGAATGCTTCAACATCCATTTCTAGCATACCTACCATCTGCCTAACCAACTAACTGTTTTTTCTGTCCTTTCCTTTAATTCATCTATGATGTTTTTAAATAGCACTAAAAGAAGTAGTACCTGATCAAAACATTGCCCACCCTTTCCTCTGTGTTTTCACACTGTCCTTGTCTGCAGTGTCCATGGTTGTTGTCACTGACTGCTTTGTGGTGTTTCCCTCTGCAGGCTGTCATTTTTTCTTAAGCCGTCTGGGCCCAGTCTCTGCTCCTTCTTTCTTGCTCTGTCTTTGTCTCTCTGTCTCTCGCTATCCCCCTTCTTATCCTGCTGTCTTCCAACATGTTGCAAGGTGCATATGTCTTCTCTGTCATCTGTTGACCAAGAACATATTATTCCAGGCACAGGTAAACCACATATACATTCTCACTGAACAATTACATCAAAAGCCTAACCCCTATGACTGTATTTGCAGAGGCACAGCTTCCTACTGAAAGAACAAGGTAGTTGTCATCTGTTACTCCCCTAAGTGGTTTTATAACTAACTTTGCTTCATGAAATTTTCAGTGGGTAGTATACCTTCACTGAAAATGCTATGAGTGCAGTCTATACCAATTCATAGGTGAAATGGGATTCATCAAAGAAGGAAATGTCTCCTTTCACCAGGTATACTACCATCAGAGTTGATTATATTCAAAATTAAGTGCAGGGGTGAAGCCTACTGCATAGGGAGTGTGGGGTGTTTTGCCCCATGTAAAACAAAACTGTAAAGTCCTCAAATTAATTTCTTTGGGCTTCAAGCAGAATAAAAAATCATGTTGTTTGAAGGACAGCTGTAACACCTTTGCTGTGTAGTAAATAGCTTCATAGATCCATAGAAGATTACTAGGCTAACAGCTCAAGAGCCCTTAGAAGCCTAGCCAGTTTTGCCCAGATTTTACCCACTTTTCTATTCCTAGGGTAAAGATAACAAGGGTGAGCAGGCAGGATTTTGACAATTTTTACAAGCTACCTCTGTCCGTAAGGGACATACATGGGTGCCACTCCAGAAGTGAATTTGCAATTTCCAATTCATTAATCCAGATTGTGTTTGAAGATCATCAAGGAAGGGCTCTGCTTCACATGAATGGGAAACCTATACCAGAGGAGGGGCAATCTCTGGGTCACATATCTGTCTCTCCAGCATGATCTAGTCTTGTCAGAGATTAGGTTTAGATCCTTTCAGTGGGTAACCCTTGTGCAGTTAGTTTTATGAATATGCAACATTTGCATCAAGGCATACCTCTCAACCACTTCGAGCAAGAAATCTGGATGAAGCCATAAAAATAGGATCATAGGACATTACTAGGGTATTGGCCCTGAGGGCCTTACAAGCCTAGCCAAGAATTTAGCCTATGTTCCGACAAGTCAACACCCAATGCTCCTGTCCAGCAGAGACATAGGTGGAATCCCTTGGGTGTATTTTTTGCTCCCATTCCAGCTATCCAGGTTGTACTTAAAATGGGATAATGAGGTATTCTGCTTGATGTGGGAGGGAGTCTATTCCACAGAAGGAGGAGCATCTGGGAAACAAATCTGTCCTGTCAACAAGTCCTATTGATGTCAAAGACCAGGTTGAGGTTGCACGTGCAGGTTAACCGAGTGGAGCTTGACTTGCAGATATGCAGCAGTCCCATCAAGCCGAGGTCTGAGATTGCTTTGAATGCCAGACAGAGGTCACCTCTGAGGAGTCAGAGATCAGAGGGCTGCTTGAGCCTTCACTGCAAATGCTATGAGTGCAGTCTATACCAATTCATAGGTGAAATGGGATTCATCAAAGAAGGAAATGTCTCCTTTCACCAGGTATACTACCATCAGAGTGTAATGGCAGGGTAGCAATATGGCAGATTAATCCTAGTAAACTGAAGGAATTAACCTTCCTGCGAACTCTGATGCCTCAGTCTCAATTATGAATCACCCTGCTTATATGGGCATGAAAAATCATTTACTTGGACTCTCTGGTTAGTCAATTAAGTAACCGTTAATTCAAAATGCTTAACGGTCTCAGCACCAAACATTAAGCTTTAGTAGCGAAATAACAGAACTTCATTTAAATATTCATTTCCCTTGTCAAGTCAGTATATACGAGCTGTCCCAAAGAACTTGCGTTATCAGTATCAGGTTATGTACGCTAGAGGTAGTGTAAAACAAACTACCTATAAATGCCCATACCTTAGTAGAGTCCAATGTAGTCAAAATTCACTCAGGTAGCCAAAATTCACTCAGGTAGCTTGGTTCTTGTATGCGCTCCTGTGGTGCGCTTCTGTAGATAAGCAAAAGGACAAGTGTACAAAGCAGGTTTCCTACGAAATCTTTCTGTTCGTTTAAATCAGTAAATGCAGTCTCTCGATGTGAGTGCAGCCAAAACTGCGCTTCTGTAATTAAGCAAAAGGACAAGCATACAAAGTAGGTTTCCCTACAACAATCTTTCTGTTCATTAGAGCCAATAAATCCAATCTCTCTGTGTGGATGCAGCCAAAACTGCTCTCTCAAATACACACGACAAGCGATAATACTTCACTTTAAGATTATATCTTCATGAGTAGAAGGATCGACCCAACATCAGTGCAGTATAGTATTATAAAACTTTTATTGAACAAAACGGCAAGCGCTTTCACCCGAAGGCTTCATCAGGCCATTAAACGTTACATATTCGTTTAAAGCTACATCTTAAATACTATTATAATTAATGTCATCACTTCCCTCAATATCCTGTAATTACTATAATTACTAAAATTCAACTATCTTAAAGGTGCATCATTATTTCTATTTGGTGCAACTCTAAAGAATTAATATTAATGAGAACTCATAAAATATAAAATAGTATATATATAAAAACCATGTTAATATTACAAATAGCGCCATGAATACTGACTATGACTAATACATAAAAAATGTGATGCTCTACATGTCATTATATAATAATAAATTAAATGCTGTAATAAATGTGTGTGTACTGAAATATATTAAATGAAGACAAAATTCATATGTATATATCTGAAATGTATTTATGCATACTAAAATGTAAAAATGTAAAAATAAAATGCATAATTTCATATCTAAAGAATATATATACTTTATAAAGAATATACATGTAAATAAAATAATAAAAGTAATAAAATGTGTATGTACATAAATATGTGTATCTAAATGATATATGTATAAATGGATAATATAACAAAATGTATATAAAAAATGTATCTATATGTAGGCATATAAAAATGTGTACCATGAATAGTGATACCAATGATATCTATATGTAAGTAAGTGTATCTGGGTAATGTATGTATTCTATAGATAGTATAATAAAATACATACTAAAATATATGGAAAATGTATGTATATGTAAATATGTAAAAGATGAACCATGTGTACTGTAGATAGTGAAACCAAATGTGCCCATGCTGTATCATGGTTGATATGCCATGTTAACGATATAGCATAAATCCACATGCACATACATTTATACTTAAATACCTATACGTATATGCTATGCATGCATGCACATATTAAAACATCAGATAAACACTTAAAAGTATATATTTCCATATAAGTGATCATATTCATATGCATTCCAGCAAATTAAGTGCTTACAATTGCTAGGAATATCATAATCCATAGTATATGGAAATATCTAGACAACAAATGATAATTCTTATAATAATATAAATTGATTATCTATAGATATAGAACATCATCAAATAATATTTACATATATATAAAAATTAATTAATAATTATTAAACACATGTTATCATATAATTTGTTTTCTAACTGAGCCATCTAATATTACATATACAAGAAAAAAACAAGAACACAAAAAAACAAAAAGACAACATCTATGTTGCATAGGTACTACTTAAAAAAGACAGTAGGTGTTAGTAATGTGTAGTCATTTAATCATATACACAATTTAAAATACTGTTATGATTAGTAATATCAATTTATTATTGGTTATATTACTACCATCTATTGACTTTTATTAACTTTTAACTTCCTGGCTTTAAGCATAGGTTTGATAGGAATTCTATCATTAAGCCCTGGTTCTAAGTGTGCTCTCAGACGAATAATCCATTTACTTTCATGTTGTTCAGTAGTGTTGCGTATGGGCCCTCTTCTAATAGTGGGAACATTAACTTGCATGACCATGAAACTGAAATTATGTTGTTTGGTAGTATTCATTACATGTTTAGATAGTGCATTTTTATCAGATCCTATTCTAATATTATAATAATGTTCTCTGATCCTCTCTCTCTCAGTCGCCTATCTGTTTTGCCCACATAAAAGGCTGAACATAACTGGCATGTTGCCAAGTATACTATATGTGTGGTTTCACAGTTGGCGTTACAATGGAATTTAAATGTGCATTGTGTAGTGGGATGTATAAAATTAGCTGATTGATCTATAGTGTAACAAAAGTTACACTTACCACATGGTCTAGTCCTAGCATCTAAATCACCATTTGATGATATGGGATCAACTCTGTTAGGGCCACATAACATCCTGTACAAATTCAATTTATTCTTATAAGTAAACTTAGGTACACTCCCTACTGTTCCTGAGATTACTGGGTCGATTTGTAATAGATCCCAGTATTTTGTATAGGCCTTTTTAATATTATTAACATCCTGTGTATAATAAATAGTTGCTGTGGGCCTACTATCCTGTACATAATTATTGCTTGCTTCAATAAGTGACTTATTACTCATGCTTTGGTCAGCAAAATATGGGTATGCCCGTCCTTCTCTTAATATTTCCATATCAGTTAGACCTTCATCTATTTCATGTAATTTGTATGATCTAGTTGTAAATTGTTGTTTTAGTTCCTCTATACCTTGTCTATATCCTTCCTGTGTAGAATTTAGCCTTGATAAACGCATGGCTTGCCCTTTCACCATGTTTTTAAATACATGGCCAGGGTGCATACTTGATCTAGGCAAGTATGAGCTTCTGTGACAAGTTTTCCTATAAACTCCTGTATTAATATAACCATTTAATATCTTCTCTACATATACATCCAAATACGGTACGAGATCTTGTGATGCTACCATCGTGAACTTTAAATATGCAGTTGTTAGGTTCATTTCCTTCAGAAACCATTCCAACTCTTTCTTATTTCTTATTATACTACCATCAGAGTTGATTATATTCAAAATTAAGTGCAGGGGTGAAGCCTACTGCATAGGGAGTGTGGGGTGTTTTGCCCCATGTAAAGCAAAACTGTAAAGTCCTCAAATTAATTTCTTTGGGCTTCAAGCAGAATAAAAAATCATGTTGTTTGAAGGACAGCTGTAACACCTTTGCTATGTAGTAAATAGCTTCATAGATCCATAGAAGATTACTAGGCTAACAGCTCAAGAGCCCTTAGAAGCCTAGCCAGTTTTACCCAGATTTTACCCACTTTTCTATTCCTAGGGTAAAGATAACAAGGGTGAACAGGCAGGATTTTGACAATTTTTACAAGCTACCTCTGTCCGTAAGGGACATACATGGGTGCCACTCCAGAAGTGAATTTGCAATTTCCAATTCATTAATCCAGATTGTGTTTGAAGATCATCAAGGAAGGGCTCTGCTTCACATGAATAGGAAGCCTATACCAGAGGAGGGGCAATCTCTGGGACACATATCTGTCTCTCCAGCATGATCTAGTCTTGTCAGAGATAAGGTTTAGATTCTTTCAGTGGGTAACCCTTGTGCAGTTAGTTTTATGAATATGCAACATTTGCATCAAGGCATACCTCTCAACCACTTCGAGCAAGAAATCTGGATAAAGCCATAAAAATAGGATCATAGGACATTACTAGGGTATTGGCCCTGATGGCCTTACAAGCCTAGCCAAGAATTTAGCCTATGTTCCGACAAGTCAACACCCAATGCCCCTGTCCAGCAGAGACATAGGTGGAATCCCTTGGGTGTATTTTTTTGCTCCTCATCCAGCTATCCAGGTTGTACTTAAAAGGGGATAATGAGGTACTCTGCTTGATGTGGGAGGGAGTCTATTCCACAGAAGGAGGAGCATCTGGGAAACAAATCTGTCCTGTCAACAAGTCCTATTGATGTCAAAGACCAGGTTGAGGTCGCACGTGCAGGTTAACCGAGTGGAGCTTGACTTGTAGATATGCAGCAGTCCCATCAAGCCGAGGTCTGAGATTGCTTTGAATGCCAGACAGAGGTCACCTCTGAGGAGTCTGTATGAGACTGAATAGCAGGATAGGGCTTTTAGCCTGTCTGTGTAGGGTAGATGTTTGAGGCCCTGGATTCTGCTGGTGAGGAACCTCTGTGGTCTCTCCAGCTGCTGCATGTGCTTTGTGAAGTACATGCCAAAAGGGGCGGTGCACTCAATAATGGGTCTTATAAGGGAAGAATCTAGGGATGTTATGACCTCCTTGTCCCTGGATAAGATACCCTTTCTAATGAGGTGGACCATGTAGAAAGCTTTCTGTACAACTGAGGCAATATGGTGGTCAAAAGTCAGTTTGCTATCAACCTGGGTGCCCTAGTCTCTTATGACTGATTGCATGATCTTGTTATTAATGTGATAATTTGTGGGGACGTCACTTTCCCCAAAGGGGATGTTGATGCATTTTGTAGCATTCAGTTTGAGGCCATGTTTCTGGCACCAGTCATTTGTTTGGGTGAGACTCTCTTGGAGGATGTTCACATCTCTAGAGAAATTGATGACAGCAGCCAGCTTGCAGTCATCTGCAAACTTGCTCAGCCATAGCCCACTGGTTTTGGCCTGCACCTCAGAAAAGTATATCCCAAACAACAGAGACCCCAAGACTGATCCCTGGAGTACGCCGCTCATTACAGATCTACTGCTTGAGGTGGCTTCCCCTATTTTGACTAGGTGGGTTCTATCAGTGAGCCACTTTGCTACCCATCTGGTAACATATGGATTGAGGCCTAGGTGAGACACTTTATCTATTATACCTGAGTGAGGAATATTATCTAAGGCTTTGACCAGGTCAAGGTAGGTGGTATGCACCATCTTCCCCTCGTCCATAGCTTTGGTGACTGTCTTAAAGAAGTCATCCAAATTTAACAGGCATGACCTCCCCTTGATGAAACCAAACTGTGTGGGATCGAGTGTTTGGAGGTTGCAAATGTCCTTGTTAATGAGATCCATGATAATCCATTCCACAGTCTTGCAGATCAAGCTAGTTAGGCTGATGGGTCTATAATTTTCTGGATTGGTGGATGTTCTATCTTTGTGCAAAGGGATGACACGGGCTGCCCTATACATGGCTGGATGAAACCAGTACTCAGGCTTTGGTTGAATAGGGTGCCTAATGGTGCTGCAAGTTCCTGCCGGAGTTCATGTAGGATGCAGCCTGGAATGTTATCAGGTCCTATGGAGGCTGTATTTTTTTACTTTGAGAAGGTAGTGATGACCTGCTCCCTAGAGATAAGGGGAGGGGGGCAAGTTCTGGGATGTCCTAATTTGCTGATGGGGGGGGGCAGAGGGGTGAAGTTTTTGCTGAACCTGTCTGCCAGTAGGTTGGCTATATCTCTGGCGTTTGTGTATGTGGTGTCGTTGTCCATCAGTTCTGAGCAGATCTGAGTGCTTCCTTTGACATTGCAGACATATGTGGCGAAGACCTTATGATTGTCTTCGGTAGATGTGGCCAGTTTGGACTCAACATTTGCTTTGGAGGATTTCACTAGTGCTCTTATTTGCTTGTTCAGGCTAAGGAGAGATTGCTTCCAATTAGGCACCTGCTCCTTCTTGGTCCTGGACAGCAATTTTTGCCTTTTATTATAGAGTTTATTTATTGCAGATGGCCACCAGACAGGTTTACTCTTGTTTTTGTTGGGTATCCCTGATTCCATACAACTATATAAATGCTTGTATAGTACTTTGGTGTAGGTTTTGTCATATGTGCCAGTTACTATGGAGGGGAGGGGACTGAGAAGCTGTTTATACCTTCCCTCAGGAGGTTGTAATCAGCTTTGAAGAATATTTTTTGTTTGACCCTAGCTGCGGGGGGAGTCTGGGAAGATGGTGACTTCGAAAGTGACCACTTTGTGGTCGGATCTTACCAGGGAGGATGATACTGTAGGGATGCTGTAGTGGTTAATCATGCTGGTTAATACCAAGTCCAAGATATTATCACCTCTTGTGGTGGCAAAGGTCTAAAAATAGGGACAATATTTAAATATTGCTCTTACAAATGTAGAAAGTTGACAGAATAAAAGGTTTTGCATTAGCTTGAATTTTCTGATGGGTACGGAGTCTGAAACTCAAATGTCTGCCATTATTTTCTGAATTCAATCCTCAATAATTAGCTAGTGATTCACCAGATAAACAAAATTTTATGAGGAATAAATAAAAATATAAGGCAAAAATCTGGGCATTCTTTGAAAATCTGGACAGTTGAGAGCTATACATCAGGGTTGGGTCAGAGATTGCCTTGTAGATCAGGCATAGATCACCCCTCAGTAATTGGTAGGAAACTGAATACAGAAATAGGGCTTTTAATCGTCCACATATAACATGGTTATTCCCTGTATTTTTTTGGTGAGAAACATCTAAAAACACTCCAGCTGTTGCAGGTACCTGGTGAAGTAGGTGCCAAATGGGTGCATTGTACACAATTATTGGTTTGTTGAAGGATGAGTACAGTGGTACTAAGACATTTTTAGATCTGGATGCTATACTAATCCACTAATGTAATGTAATCTATGAATCTATACCCTTACTTATAAGCTGAGTGACATATAAGGATTTCCTCACCACCACGGACGCATGATGGTTAAAGTTCAGATTTCTATCTATCTGAGTACCCAAATCGCTCAGTACTGGTTCCACTCTTAGTGGGGCACTATCAATGTTCTAATTTGCAAGGGTATTTGATTTCCCAAAGGGTATTATTATGCACTTCTTTTCATTTATTTTGAGTCCATGGCTTTGACACCAATCAATAGTCTGCATCATTCCTTCCTGTAGGATATCAACATCATTTGAGGAGTCAGTGATTGCCCCCAGCTTACAGTCATTAGCAAACTTGTCAGTCAAAAGCCATGTATATTTGCTTTGATAGCGGAGAAGTATATATCAATACTCCACTAGTGACTGGGATCATGTTGGATGTGGATTCTCCCACTATAATAACAAGTGTCCTATCCATGTGTCATTTGGCTAGCCATCTGGTAACGTAGAGGTTTATATCCAATTTTGTGAGTTTATCTATGATGTGGTATTGTGTCAAATACCTTGGCCAGGTCAAGGGAGGTGGTATGCATTGCTTACCTTCATCCACGGCCTTGGTGATCTTCTCAAAGAAGTCGACCACATTGAGCAGGGAGGATTTCCCCCTCAACAAAGCTGATCTGGGTTGGGTTTAATCTGGAGATTTCTTATGTCATCATTAGTCAGGTCCATGATCATCGCTCAAATAGCCTTGCCTATGAGGCTAGTCAAACTTATGGGTCAGTAGTTTCCATGGTCTAATTCTTCTTTGTCTTTTGGCTTTTTCCCGGTTAGGGGTCACCACAGTGGATCACCTTTCCACTCATGACTGGCAGTAGAGTTTTACGGTGTCGAGTTGCCAGCCTGGTGCCCAACCTTCCACAGAAGGCACACACACATTCACACCTAGGGCCAATTTAGAGTGTCCAATCCACCTGCAGCCTGTCTTTAGGATGTGGGAGGAAACCAGAGCACCCGGAGGAAACCCACGCGACCACAGGGAGGACATGCAGACTCCACACAGAAGGCACCCCAGCCGAGAATCAAACCGGAGAACCTCTTGTTGTGAGGTGGCAATGCTAACCACTGCACCACTGTGGCTGCCCCAGTTTCCATGGTCTAATACACGCACAAAAAAAAAAAACAGAGTGGAGCCAAGACAGGATAACCAGGAAATTTGGTAATTCAAAACATTTTAATAAACATCAAACTCTTGTGCAAAGTGCTCTAATGCTCTGAGGGAGTACAATGTAAGGATGAAAGCACTTACCATGAGTGTCTGGATGTTTATTAAAGTGTTTTGAGTTATTGAATTTCCTGGTTATCCTTTGTTGGATCCTCACTGTGTTTGCATTTGTATTGGACATTTTGTAATGGTTGTTGCTTTGTGTGTATGGAGTTGACTGTTACTGTCCTCCACTCTACTGGGACATAGATTGTCTGGAGACTGTGGTTAAAAAGAGATCTGAGTGTATTTGCTAGGTCATGTTTCAATCTGTTAAATAGACACCCTAGCATTCTATCAGGGCCCATTGATTCCATGTTTTTAGCCTTAGAGAGCACAATGAGGCATGTTCTTTTCTGATAACAGACAAAGTAATTGTGGGGTATATTTCATAAGAGGTGACCGGAGGTGATGAGAGAGTAAAATCTGAGCTGAATTTCTTGGCCAGCAGGTTTGCTATTTTTTCTGTCTGAGTTTAGGTAGTGCCATCTACAGCCAACTCAGCACATTGTTGAGTATTTCCCATAAGATTTTGGACATAAATAAAAAATGGTTTGTGGTTATCCTTTGCTTGGGATGCTGTTTTATTCTCATATTTAGCATTTGAATACTTGACTAGTTCCCTGATTTTCTTGTTGAGACTAATGAGGGATTTTTTTCTCTGTTGTACACCCTCCCACTTACTTCTAGACAGGAATTTTTTCCTTCTGTTGCATAGTCTATTTATGCCAGGTGTTTATCAGGGTGACTAGTTTTTCTGACTAGACCTGAGTTTAGTTCGATCAGGTATTGCTGTTTCTATGCAGTTGTTTAACTGGTTGTAAAGGGGATTTGTGTATACTTCTGCAAAAGTCTTTGTGTTTTCAGTGTTAGGAGAAGCTTTAAAATTACCTATGCTATCACTTAATTGAAGGTAATTTGCCTTGGAAAAATTATTTAGGGTTTTAGGTTTTGGTGAGGATTCTACTTTTACATTTATTTCAAAGGAGACCAATTTATAGTGTGATCTTACCAATAACCTATTCATTAACAACTTTCACCAATCCATCCCAGACTCATCTATCATCCAATATGCAGATGACTCAAACATCTGCTCAGCCTTCTCCCCCTCCGAGCTCCTAGCAAAAACCAACTAGACTTCTCCAAAATAGAAACCTGGATGCAGTCTAACCATCTGGCACTAAATGCAAATAAAACCAAACTAATGTTTTTTCCCCTATCAAAAACTCCATTGACAAATCCACAGTCACCATACAGAGCCAAAACAACACCCTCCTTGAAACTGTTCCCAACACCAAGCTTCTTGGCATCATTATTGATGAAGAACTAAACTTTGACACCCACATCCACTACACAACCAAGAAAACCCACCAAAAGGTAGGTTTCCTCTACAGGCACAACCACTTCCTAAGCCCCTCTACCCATCAAACTCTTGTATCCACCTTCCTACTCCCCTCCCTTATGTATGGTGCCCCTCTTTTCACCAATCTCCATCTTGGCCTATGGTCCAAACTTGAATCCTGCTACCACAAGATCTCCAAATTTGCAGTCAATTCAAAACACTCATCCCACCACTGCCACTCCCTCCTCACCCTCAACTGGCATGAACTACCCAACTACCTCAGTTACCTACAACTTACTATTGCCCAAAAGCTCATCTTTAAACCTGCCAACTGCCCAGCTCTTGCTACTTCCTTAAAACCTTACATTCCTTACCGCTCACTCAGATCCAGAAACCAAAATCTCCTTCAGGTCCACAAACCTGCATGACCTCCTGGCCATCTACTGCTGTCCCACTCCTTAGCTAAATAGCAGAACTCTCTCCCTACACATCTGCACAACCTACCTAACCACAGAAATTTATAATCTCAGCTACTCTCTCATCATTCTTCCAAATGGAAATGCCCTTGCCACGCTCCAACTTAACCCCCCGCTCATTCCACGTTGCACTGACTCATCCAACTATCTTTACTATTACTTCATCCCACCCAAAATAATCCCTCCCCTATGAAAAATTATTTTTTTCTCTAATATCTATTATACTGTACTCTCCAATCTCAAATATTCTATTACCCTCTCCATGCATAATATTTTCCTAACCTACTAATGGTTAGTAGCTTTATATTTTGAAATGTTAAACCTACAATTGAGTTTATAACAAATATATTCACTTTATGTAAATGTTGACATTTCTGTATTGAATTGTGTATTTTCATTTTAGTAACATTGTGACAAGCCAATTGTAAATATCATGGAGCTTATCTGTAAATGTTTAATTAGCTGTATGAACTATATCCTTTTGTAACACGTGAAATGCAACTTGCAATTATTGTGGAGCTTTTCTCCCCAAGCCTCCACTGAAAATGGGTTCTTCTTGGCCCAGTGGACTTCCCCAATCATCAAACTTAAATAAATAAATAAGGACATTACACTGGGGGGAGGAGGGTTGCAATGCTCCCCATGTTTGTGAGTACTGTTTCAAGGACATTTGTGCCCTTAGTGGGAGTGCAGACCAGCTGTTCAAGAGCATTTGCACTGACAAAGTCCATGGATCTCTGAGCTTGTATGTTTGTGGTGGTCATGAATGTTTCTCAGTTTATGGGGGGGGGTAGTTAAAATTGGCCATGAGTAGTGTGTCTGGATGAAAGGTAAATAATTCTAGTAACTTTAGGTATGAAGATTGTTTTTCATGGTTCATGGCTGGGGACTTGTAGCTAGTGATGATTTGGTGGAAGATTTTGCCTATGGTCATTCGGACACGGATTAGCTCAAGAGAGTCATTCTGCTTGACCAACCTTGAGTGTGATTGCTTTTTATATAAATGGAAACACCTCCACCTTTTCAGAAAGTGGACTGAATGTGTGATAAGCATTGTAGTGTTGCACTGCTGGGGTGCTTTCCACATACTTAAACACATCTCTGTAACTGCACAGATATCAGGATTCTTCTGGGTAAGGAGAGTTTCCAGGGAGTTAAGTTTCTTTTTAAGATTCCTAGCATTAAACAGTAGTACCTTCAGCTTGGCATTAGTAGAATTTGTTACACTGGTTGGTAGGTCTGTTGGTTTGGCACTGCTAAAAAATGCACTGTGAGGTTGGCTAATGCCTTGGCCAGTATTCAAAAGCCTAGCAATGACAGGTGCAGATCACCACTGGGAAAGCAGCATGGACTTTTGATCATGTTATCCCAGGCTGACAAATACTGGATCCCCTTGGAATGATACTACTAGCTAAGTCAATTAATGAAATCAATCATTTTCTGTTTGTATTGTGGTATGATTCTTCATGAGGGACGAATGCTGCTCAGTGT
The DNA here is from genome assembly GCF_019279795.1 of Protopterus annectens. NCBI lineage: Eukaryota > Metazoa > Chordata > Ceratodontiformes > Protopteridae > Protopterus > Protopterus annectens. Next base: position 524,185,500 of record NC_056727.1, on the reverse strand, counting down.
GACACCCACACCTGTCTGCATATATTCAGAGAGGTCCATCATGTCTTTCTTCAAATAGTCCAAGGAGGCATGTCTCAAGTAATTCACACCCACATGGGCTATGACTGAGTCATACTGGTACTTGTGATTGAGTGACCTGAGCTCCTGCATGATCTGGCAAATCCTGGCCCTAGAAGACTCACTGTAACCCTCTCTTTATTCAACCTGGTGAGGGGGGCTTCTGTGTGTCTCACAAAGGAGTCTACTATGATCAAGATGTTTGAATGTATGATGTTTCACCTTTGGTACTTGTTTGTGGAGACACTGTGATGTGGATGTTTATGTTCAGTCATTGATGTTGACTTGGTTTTACTTGCAGGTGGTTTCTGAAGATAATGTATGGGAGACCTCTAAGGTTTTGGTAAGTTACTTTTGAGTACCTCCACATATGTGGATTTATGTGTCGACCGATTATTTATTGTGGGAAATGATATGCATGTGCTGACAACCTGTTTGTCATTTGATTTGTCAGTATGTGAGAGTTGTGTCTCAATTTTCATAGTGTAACTACACTGTGTTTGTTTATTTCAGGATTAAGTGGTTATCAGTCTACATGAGACAATTACTACATTGCCTCAGGATGCCTATGTCCACCAGGCTGGTCACAGAGATAGCAAGAAAGTGCCTATCCATGACTTCATTTTGTTTTTTTTGCTATGGGTTAAACTAGGAAGAAGATTGGGGAGATTTAAATGGACCGGGGTGATAGCAAACAGACAAAGAATGGGTGCTATACTCCGTGTGAACTGCAGCTATCCAACAAGGTGATGCTTCTGTGTGTGCAACTCAGATGCTCTTAGAGCAGCAGGGGGATTGGGGAAGGTTGCAGAGATAATTATTCTGAGGGAAATTTTAACTTGAACGTGTTTACATCCGTGCAGGGCACTGCTAGCCATAGCTGTGCGGAGAACATCCTAGTGCATTCACTGGATTTATGTAGAATAAAAAACAAGTTTTACAACAGCAAGGCCTATAGACCAATCAGAAAGACACACGATAAGCTTTCAGCCAGTAACCCCTAACTCATATGAGTTTGCTACAGCACACTTCTGCCACAAGAGTGTAGTCAGAAAACATGCTTAATGTAAAAATGCTGTTTTTAGAGCTCAAGTCCAGGGAAACCGCATGATGTAGTTGCTGCAGTCCTGTAAAACTAGCAGACACAATGTAATTAAGTACTATATCAGCAGTGGAAACATTTCAGCTTTGAAACTCTACTAAAGTGCAAAAATGTAACAAATAATACAGGATGCTTATGAAATACAGTAAAAGTAATCAGCAGAAGTGCAAAATGATACTGATTTTTGTTCTTTTAGCGGCAGATGACTTTAGATGAAGCAGATTCTAAGTAACTCCCAGGTGAACTAGCCAAACCAAGAGCAGCCCTGAGGATTTTGAGAACATATTAAGCACATAGATCTTGACCGTTTATCTTCTCTTCAAATGGTGATCTTTAAAAGGTATTAACAGACATCATCAAAGTCTCCAACTACTGAGATTACACTACAAAACAAATTGCTTCCCCAGTGGCGATTCAAACGCCGGTCTCTGATTCATTTGCACTTTGCCCCCTTTAGTGGTGCATGGATCAGCAGCTGTAACTATTATGTGATTCGGTGTTGCTACCATCTCTGTGTCATTACCATTTTGCTGTGCCCGTACTACTTCTTCATGACATACAGCCCACAATTTTACAAATTGCTTTCATTTATTTATGTACTGCTTAATTATTTTATGAATTAAAACTAATTTAGCTAAAAAAATCAGGCAACTAATTATGACAGCCAAAACTTCCTGGATAAATTGATCATTCCTTAACTACAAATAGAGATAACATATTTCCCTTTAAGTGATTTCAGAATGAATGTTGTTCTAGATGTTTGATAGCCAGATCTACATGTATACATTTGACTTGTATTCAGATTCACCATGTACTGGTATTCGCTAGAGACTGTTTTTATCTAAAACAAAGTAGTTTTTTCATTTACTGAAAAAAAATAATTTGTATCATTTTATGATATGATTGAAACAAGGCATGTTTTCTAAACAACTGCCTTGTCATCAGCTATACAAAATACTTGGAAAGGAAAATCCATGTTATTTATATTTTGCACAAAAAAGAGTAGCTGTAACAGATCATTAAAGGTCTCTGGAAACAGAGTATAATGTTAAAATATACTTGTGTTTGTATTATGTAACTGTGAAATCTCCAACAGAGCTGTGGTCCCTGAGTGTTAAATACTGCAGTCTTGACAGGGCAAACAATGACATGATGGCCATTTTATATTCTCTTATAATGAAACCATAACTACATGCCCATTCATGCATTCCCCTGAAAGATCGTTTGGTCATCCAGTGCAATACACTGAGCATAAACACTTCAACAGACAAAAGACATATTTTGTGTTATAATAGCAACTCCTCCATCAGTGTTTGTGGATTTAAATTTCTGTTTCTTCTTAAGTGTTGCATGTTTACATGAAAAACAAGTGCCGTTTTTAAATGTTCTCCTTTTGGTAGGGCATTCTTCCTTCATCACTTCTTTTTGAAGTGATTATAACTAGCTTTGAACATTTTTTTAAATTGCTATTTCAACAAAGAAGCTATTCGATCTGCAATATCCTGTATGTTTTGCTAGCTATAAAATTTCTTTTAGAACATCCCAGTATTTTTATAACATATATAGTATAATATGAAATGTCACACATCATATAAATAGACCTATTATTTCTTCTTTCCTTTTGCTAAATCAATTGTTTTTTAGTGCCAGTAGACTGAGGAAAAATATTTTGAAACACATAACAATAAGCACTGTTTTCCACAGGAAGTCATTGTAGGTGCAATTTTCAAGTATGAACCTGCAGTGATTCAATTCTTTTATGAGATTTTTCCTTTCTTTGGGTTGATGTGACTATGAAGCCATGCTGAAATCATCACTGTGTAATTCTTTAAACCTCTTATAGTGGTGGCAGGACATAATAGTCTTTCAGCTACATCGCTTCTAAATGGTCATGAATTTTCCTTTGTAAGTCTTTATGGGTCCATTAAGATTAATAAAGGCAACCTCCCACTCCAGCTGTAAACATGCATGTTATTGAGCTTAAGTTAATTTGTCAGTCTTCTGGGGGTCGTGTCATGCATTTTGTGTTATAAGGGATGCTTTCAAGTTGTGTTTACTAAAGAGAAGAGTTCCACCTCCATTTCTTTTGCCTGGTTAAGTAATGACACTGTCATTATAGCTGTTAAGATGATGGCTGAGGTTTGGAATATATTTTTTATACCAGGTTGCTGTTATAGGGTCATATATGTATACTAGACTAATAACCACTGAGGCCTTTATAGGCCTAATCATGCATCTCAAATGCTTCTTACAAGTGGTTTTAAGCCTTAGTTATTGCAATGGGTATATCTAAGCTAGGGTATGATTTACAAATGGACTCTGTCCATTACAGACATAAGTTCTAGACATGGAGTGAGTATCCATTTTCCCATCCACTGGTCCAGGTTATGCTTGAATAGGGTTAGTGAAGAACTTTGCTTCACATGGATGGGGAGCCTGTTCTAGAAGACAGAAATTCTCTGAGACACATACCCGTCCTTCCAACATGCCCTGTTTATGTAGCAAGCAAATTTCAAGTCCACAGATCTAGTAATTCTGGTGATATTGGTTTTGTAAATGTGCAAAAGGTCCTTCAGAATGAGATCCAAAGATGCTTTGTAGGCCATGGGAGAATGCCTCACAACAGTCTTTTGAAAATGAGTACAGGGGTACAGCTTTGAGGCAGTCTGCATAGGGCATGTTGTTATAGCCTGACATCCTGAATTCCCTGACTACTGGCTCCACTGTTAGGGATGTGTTATCAATGAGGTAGTTTCCTATGATGGTCAACTTCCAAATGGTACTATAATGCATTTCTTGGTATTAATTTTAAGCTGTGGCCTTGGCATTAGCCATTTGTCTGTATTAATCCTTCCTGTAAGACGTTAGTGCCATCTGCAAACTTAGTCAGCCAGAATCATTTGACATTGATTTTGACTTCCTACAAGTAAATGCCAAAAAGGAGAGACCCAACACAGAGCCCAGAGGGGCTCCACTAGTTACCAGCGTCTTTGTGGACATGATCTCCCCTATGCCAATTTCCTGGGTCTTATCTGAGAGCCAGCTATCCAACACATCGAATAGGGTTTAATTCCTAATTCAATGAGTTTCTTTACAATGCCTGAGTGTGATCTTATCTCAAATGCCTTAGCTAGGTCAAGATAAGCAGTAGACACTATTTTGCCCTCATCCACTGCCTTGATAACTTTTTCAAAAAAAAGTCCTCCAGGATGAGTAGTCATAATCTGGCTTTGACAAAGACAAATTGAGTTAGAGCCAGTGTCTGAAGGTTTCCTTTATCATTATTAATCATATTCATACGAATTCTTTCCACGAGTTTCCATGAGTTTGCATATGAGACTAGTCAGAGTATGGGTGTACAGTTCTAGTCCATTGATAGACCATTGCAGTTCTTCATTCATGTGACACAAAGCCTGTTTGGAGGCTATGGTTAAACAGTGACTCCAGAGGTCCAGATAGGTCATAACTCGGGCTGCTTAGGAGGCATCCTGGGATATTATCGGAACCCATCAATGCTGTGTTCTTGACCTTAGAGTGCACATTAAGGACCTGATCCCTAATGATAGTTGGTATGGTTATGTTTGATGATATTACTTGGGGAGGGGGGTGCAGCTGGGTTGAGTAGGTAAAATTGGAGATGAATTTGTCAGCCAGCAGATTTACTATATCTTCTGAGTCTGTGTAGGTGGTTTCATTAATGATCAGTTCCATGCATTGTAGTGTACTGTCTTTCATGCTTTGGACATAACTTAAGAAAGCCTAGTGGTTGTCTTTGGCTTAGGAGGCTATTTTTACCTCAGAATTGACTTTGGTAGACTTATATTGCCATCTCATTTTTTCTTTAGCCTGATGAGAGAGGTTTTTATCCTGCCGGGCATTGCCCTTCCTAGGTTTTGGTATGACATTTTTCCTTTTGTTTATCTGTTTATGTGTATTTATATTATGTGTATTTATATCATGTGTGGGTTGTGCATTGAAGGAAACACTTCAGGTTGTTCTAGTTTAGTTTTTATGCTTCCTGTGTTAAAAAGAGCTATCTTTTTAGGTGGGCTGCGGGGTTAAGTGTGATATAATTGTAAATGCAACTGTTCTGGGCCAGAGTTAGTTTAGATATAGCTGTGGATAAGGGGAATAAGGGTGATAAAACATATGGAGTATCTCAGAAATTTGGTTTTGTGTACTACTGAGATTATCTTTTCAGGATGTGTTGTTTTTGAGGTGGGGAAGTTGTTATATGGCAGAGGTAGGATTGAGATATTTAAGGTGAAATTGAATGGAAGAGTGGAGTTTTATTACTTAGAAAGAAGAACTACTTGAAATTGGTTTTGCAGAACTTAGTGGGTCTAATTTGCATTTGATATGATTTGATCTGTACTGTGGGCATTGAGTTTGTAGAAAGTAGATGAGGTATTTTGTCCATATTGGATAGAATTAGATATAAAAGAAAGTGATGAATGTATACATGCTGTTAGACAGTTAAAGTATGTTTAAGGTAACATGGTAGGGATTTTAATTAATTAACATAAATTGTGTCAGGGTGTACTGGCTCTCTGTTATGTAGTTCATTATATTTCTCAAAAAAGTAGTGAAAGAATGTAATCAGACACACACACACATGTGAAACATAATTTGATGTCCTTTTCAAAGTATGGACTACTTTTCTTAGTTATAGAACACAACAAAAATGACCTAAAATATAAGTAAAGATAAACCACAGCCTTGCTTTAATAATAATAATAATAATAATAATAATAATCCTCATCATCATATCATATTTGGGGTGGGTTAAACAGGGTGTTGCATGCATCTGCCTTAAAGATTGATTGGTCATTCTTCAGCTCCATTGCCAATCCATATCAGTTGTGAGCAAATGCCAATGAAATTAATATGTGTATAAGGTTCCATATATTGCTTATGAACATATTGTACAACAATGGTTCAGCCACTGAGCTATGAGAAATTTATATGTGCATGTCAACAGTGGAGCTGTTTTTGAGGGTGTCTTTCCAGTGTACTAGAAATATATGACTGGTCAAGAAGTTTCTCATCCAAAAGAGAGGTGGTACATTCACTCAGATTTCTCACACAGCAGGATATAGTTCATGTATTGTGTCATATTTCCCCCAGGAGTAATTCAGAATCCATGTTATATATTAAACAGTAACCTGCATAGTTTACTTGGTTAGACACTTGTGTGTATGTCACTTTCTATCGGGTTTTGACTAATGGTTGGGGATAAATACTGAGAGGTATATTGTGGGTATGTCTTCCTTTGCTACAAGTAGTATAATGCCAAAGATATCATGGGAAGAGCTGACAGGAGACTGAGATACAACGGAACATACAACCACAGGCCATGATACACTAAATTACTAGAGAGACTGAGATACAACAGAACATACAACCACAGTGCACGATACACTAAATTACTAAAGAGACTGAGATACAACAGAACATACAACCACAGTCCACAATACACTAAATTACTAAAGAGACTGAGATACAACAGAAAATGCAACCACAGTCCATGATGCACTAAATTACTAAAGAGACTGAGATACAACAGAACATACAACCACAGTGCACGATGCAGTAAATTACTAAAGAGACTGAAATACAGCCAAACTTACAACCACAGTTCATGATACACTAAATTACTATATTAGCAGACAGGATCGACAAAGGAAAAGATAAACAGGATGGAAAAACAATGAGCAAATCTACATATTAGAATTGTTGAATAACAACATTATATAACAGGAATAGAAGACACCAGCAAATGTTAATGTTTTAAATGTATAGCAACCCAGTATAAATTAAATCTGTTAATCGAAAGATTAGTTTTACATCTGAGTAAAGCATTATTACCAAAGTGAAAGACAACTGCAAATCTTTTTGTAATAGTGCATGCAGATTTAAAAACAGAATACAAGACTACAACATCTTAAAAAAGAGAACCTCACAAAATATCATGTATTAGAAATACTTCCCAACAGTTAATATTGCACTTTAAAACTGGTACTGTTATAACCAACGTTAAAATCATTTATGACTCTTTGCCAAGCACTTCTGAAGTCAGGTAGCAATTTTTTTACCTGACACAATTCAAGAAATGTGTGTGTTTTGAGCAATATGTACAAAAATTAAAGGAGGAGGAGTTGCGGAATCACTGCATAAAATTTGAGTTGAATGCACTGATGATCTAGAGTGGCTAAATTATTATTTTCTGACTCAGAAAAAGGATGGTTTAACTGTGTGTTGTTTCTCTGTTTTGGCTTATCTTAAAGTATGTCTGTCACACTTCTTGACTTCCATTTTGGTGATGCTGGAATCCATATAATTACAGACCAGATAGCCTAACATGTATCCTGGGGAAATGTTTCAGGAAGGTATTTTATTTTGCATTTTTTTATTGGAATAATACACTGATCACAAATGACCATTTGCAGGTTCTGACCTGTACTACTGCAAATAATATTAGATAATGTCTCACCTAAAACTACCTTGACAAATTGCACACTACATAGTCAAATATATTTATTATCAACTTTCTGTATCAAAATGTGTGATATTTTGCATGTGGGGGTATTCTGTAATCACTACCCTTATTCTCTTAACAAGCCTATATTAATTGCTGTATGAATTTAAGAGCCTGGGATGCCTGGCTGATCGTTTTTGTACTAATGTAAACACTATACATGGGAAATTCTTCTGCACCTTCAAGGAAATTTGGAGGACAGTCAGCTCACTGTATGAAGACATGGCTATCTGTTTCAATAAAACTTTAGTCAGATCCTAAATCAATAATGTTCTAGTTTTTGCTCCTTCTCTGTTAAGGAGCTTGAGAAATTAGTATACAAACCAATTTTCTTATGTGACAGCACTAGCATGTAACAAGAGGCTTGTGAGCCACACTTTACATTTAGTGTGTTATAGGCTAAATAGAAGTGATCGTCTGTAGGCCTATAAAACTTTGAGGACAACATAGTTGATAAGCAAATGCTAGTTACCGGGAACAATAATCTGACAACGTTTAAGTATTACATTTGATTTCTTTAAGATCAGATTAGCTACAGCATGAAACAGATTGCCAGCTAGAAAAATGAGGTACACCTCAAACAGATAGACCTGCTCTTTAGGCAGCATGCCGAAATGCAACTCCAAGCTGGATGGGATCTCCTATATAACCTCTTTTAAAATCCTGAACCCATGATAAACAACGAAGCACTGAAAACTGACAAAGGTGCAACATTCTTTGAAAAACAGGAAAATTCATTCGTTCCCTTTATTACCAATGAGTTGATAAATGTAGTTATAAATGTACCATACAAATTGGATGAAATCATATATTCTCTGAGGACGTTAATTTGAGGTCAAGGATAGGCTAAATGAGTTATTATTATCATCATCATCATTATTGTTGTTAATTGTAGGCAGTGGTGGTGCAGCGGTTAGCATTGTTTCTTCACAGCAAGAGGTTCTCCCATTCAATTCTCGGCTGGACCGCCTTTTGTGTGGAGTCTGGATGTCCTCCCCACAGTTGAGTGACATTTAAAGACATGCAGGTAGGTGTGTATGTAAATGGGTGTGTCTTCTTTGAAGGTTGGGCGTCGGGCTGGCAACTCAGCACTGTAAACATCCACTGCCAATCATTAGCGGACCGTTCCGCTGTGGTGACCCCTAACTGGGAAAAGCCAAAAGACTTTAATTATTGCCAGCTAGAAAATGAGGTACACCTCAAAAAATTAGACCTGCTCTTTAGGCAGCATGCCTAAATGCAACTCCAAGCTGGAAAAACTACAATCCACTCTGCTACAGTCCCCATGAGGAGCTCAGTGTCTCTCCAACCTAACACCACTCTTAAGTATTCAACTGCAATACCATCTTTATCATTCTTATAAGTAAAGTGCAGTCCAGGTCTGAACTGTCTGCAAAACAGCTAAAGTTAACTTTGAGTATGTGTCTTCCTGTTTGAGCCAATATTAATTTTCCTCTGGACAGCACTCTGCTTTGGCTTGCAAGCCGCATCCCCCCCCCCCCAACACGTACACACACACACACACACACACACACACACACACACACACACACACACACACACACACACACACACACACACACACACACACACACACACTCATCTTCCACTTTCTCTCCTATTCCCTTCTATTAGCAAATAGTATCCATAACTGATCAGTACTGTGTTTGTTAATTTAAACTGAGACCACAGTAGCCTACTGATACAAGATTATCCTGTTTTTCCACCTGAGAAATGGTTAAGTAATGACTTACAGTTTCAGAGCAGTCCTTGGTCAATTCTGATTGTTTCTTAAACACAAACTTGTCTTTGCTTTGGCTCATTAGCAGCAGTACAAAAGAACTGCCTGCTCACACCCTTGTTCTCCTCCTCCCCCTTCCCTGTTTATTACCTTAAGCCAATCCCAAAGTTAATAAATATTACCTGTGGCAGGCACCATTTTTAAAACTACAACCACCCTTTGTCACTATCATATGTTCATTTATCAGTTTACTCTGTTACCTGATTGTTTCCAGCCCCCTCATAAGAGCTACTAACAGGGTCTCTACCCACTTCACTCCCCACCCTGCTCCCCATTCCCTCCCACCCCCAGTAGTCCTACCTTTATTACACTCACAAACCCCATCCCATCTTTCCAATAGCCAACCACACTGCTAACCCAACACTACCTCCTCCATCTTCCCACTACTATCACACCTCCTCAGCTAACATGTACAAGCATACCTTACCTATGCTCACTGCATGCACTCTCTTTGCATATCTTGCATCCTACCAAAGCTCCATCATTCCCCCACTCAACCACTACCACTGTAATACTACTCACACCACCACTAATGTCTCACCCTCACTCAGCTTCCCTCCCACCAACTCAAGAACCATCCCTATGCACCCCCCATATATTCTACCAACTATATTACTGAAACATAAAGCATCCCTACAACTTAACATAGTAACCTTCCCACCATACCTATTACCCACAGAGCACAATCATAAAGTTTCCCTAATAAACAAACACATTAAAAAAACTGAGAAAACGAATAACCTCATGCATATCAGAACTAGCCCTAAGTGGAGACATCCACCCCAAACCTGGCCCTACCATCTCCAACCCCAATCCTCATAATCAGACTAGAAACCATAACTTCTCCCATATCACAGCCAATAGAAAGACAAGTGACTTCCTTCTACTAAGCCTAAATATTAGAAGTTTATCCAACAAAGTCCATGAACTCCATGCCACCATAGACTTGTACTCCCCAGATATAGTCATCCTGACAGAAACCTGGCTAAAACCTCACATTACCAGTGAGCAAATACTCCCTACCAGTTACGGCATACTAAGAGTAGACCAGCTAAACAAGAAAGGAGGCAGTGTAGCTATAATATTTAAACAGTATCTAAACATCCAGATCTTAAAATCATCAGCTCCACAAATAGGCAATGAAGAAATAATATATACCAACCTTAAAATAAACCAAAACAAAACCATCAACATAATTGGATGCTACTTCCCACCTGGCCAAAACATCCCTCCACTAGAAAACCTCCTCAGCTGGTCTACCCACCATCTCCCCCAAGAAACTATAATTTTAGGCGATTTCAATATTGACTGGCAGTCCTGTTCTGGCAACCATCCAACCCATCATGTAAACCTTCATGGCTTCACCCAACTAGTCCAGTCACCAACCAGGATAAATAAAAACTCCAGCAAGCACACTACCTTGGACTGGATACAAGTCAGTAAGAGCCCCCACTCATATATAACAAGCTGCTTATCAGATAGCCTCAATGATCAATCCCCAACATTCCTACTAAAAAAAATACCTATGCCAAGCTAAACCTGTCATCTACCGTCAAATACATAAAAAACTAAACTTTAACCCACTCACATTAATCTCATCCCTCAAAGAATGTAACTGGCATCCTCTAAAGTACCTCAGTCTTGATGACGCAGTTGAATGTTTTAATACTACCTTCCTGAGCATCCTTAATTACCATGCCCCCAATAAGACTTTCCAGAACCAAAGCACAACCCACCCCATGGCTACAGAAAACCACTAAGTCAGAAATGAAAAACAGGGATAAAGCCTGGGAGCACTGATGCAAAACCAAAACCCCCTCAACTAGACAGAAATTCCTAGAACTATGCAATAGAGTCAAAAAGCTAATAAAACAGGACAAATTCCAGTACTACCAGTCTGCCCTAGACTCCTCCCAACACAACTGCAAACAATTCTGGTCCTCCATAAACTCCATCCTCCACCCAGGTAAAGTCAGTACCCCTCCTCCTAACATTCCTTACTTCTCCGAAAATATTGCTACCTCATTCAACACACACTTCGCACAAACCATACTATCACTAGCTAAACAACACAACCCCTCCCCTCCAACCCACACCTTCAACTAGTAATCCCCCAACTGCATTTTTTTTTTCCCCTGTACCTACCTCCAACATAAAAAAAATTCTTAACTAAACTTAAGCCCACCAAATTAGCAGCAGACAATCTCCCAAGTGAATACCTACAAATCGCATCTGATGCTCTGGCCTACCCAGTATCCATCTTGATTAACCAATCTCTGTCAGAAAGTTACGTTCCCACACTGTGGAAAGTATCACATATAATTCCCCTCCACAAAGGCGGCCCCTCCACAGACCTAACCAATTACTGTCCCATAGCTATTCCCTCTCCACTCTCCAAAATACTAGAGAGAGGCATACACTCTCAGGTCTCAGACTACCTCCTTTCCAATACTCAGCATGGTTTCCGACCAAACCATAGCACCACCACTGCCTTACTCTCCTTTACTAACACTATCCTTCAGCATAAAAAAAAATGGCTATCTCTCCTCTGCTACTTTCCTAGACCTATCTAAAGCATTTGACATGGTCCCACACAAACAACTCATCTTTGTCCTCAATAACCTATCCTTCTCTCAATCAGTCACCAACTGGTTTCAGAGTTACCTGTCTGACCGCCAACAATCCGTTGTATGGCAGAATGACATATCTCCCCAACTACCTGTCTCCATAGGAGTTCCCCGAGGAGCCATCCTTGGACCCTTACTCTTCTCTGTTTTCACCAATAATCTAGCCTCTGCCATCAAACATGGCACACTCATACAATACGCAGATGACTCAACCATCATCTGCTCAGCCCAGTCCCTACCAAGACTGCAAAAAGTCACACAGGAAGCCTTTTCCTCTGCTGAAACTTGGTTATCCGATGCCCAATTAATACTCAACCCAAACAAAACTAAACTACTCATCTTCCAACACACCAAACATACTCAAAACAACTCTCACTTTAACATCACAGCAAAAGACAACACCACTATATACCCAACTGAACATATCAAATTGCTAGGAGTGGAAATAGACAATAAACTAAAATTTGACATTCACATATCCATGACCATAAAAAAAGTCCACGAAAACTAGGAGCGTTATACAGAAATAAGCAACTTCTCACCAAAGCAGCAAAGATTTCAATAGCAAATTCCCACCTTATCTCCACCCTGCTTTATGCCTCTCCAATATATACCAACCTAAGGCAATGCGATCTAAACAAGCTAGAGACCTGCTACAACAAAATCACCAAATTCACCACAGGGGCATCCTACCGTAGTCACCACTGTCTCTCACTTGCTGAACTGGGCTGGCTTGAACTCCCTCACCTCTTTCAATGGTATCAACTGTCACTCGCCCACAAACTAGTAAACCATCCACTAAATGTCCCATCCATCCAGAATCTACTCCAACCCTATCGTACCACCAGACCACTAAGATCCAGCAACAAAAATCACTTGCAGATCACTAAAGCCAATAACTCTGCTGGTGAAGCACTATTCTCTTGCACCATAGCCAAATTATGTAACTCCCTCCCACCACAATTAAAAGGCTTATAGTGCATGCATATCTGAACTGTTTCTTACTGAAGTTGGTGCGCCTTGTTTGCTGTGGCATAGACTGGATTCGGGCCTGCTGGATCTAGCTTTGTTTGTGTAACTTGAGCACTAATCCAGACATTCTCTAAAGTATTCAATGGTATTTATTACTGCTTGGTTGTAACTTGATTAAAGTGTAGCTATCATTCAAGTCTTTTGGATTAAGCACTTGGGCTTCAGACCAGTTTTACATTAGGAAGGTTTGTGGCAAGCACTGTGGTGGCAGGACAGGTAGCTTTCATCCTTCTAAGTTGGGAACTGCTGATTGAGAGCCCAGTGTCCAAGTGTATTAGTTCTGGTTTAGGCACTTGGGCTTCAGGCGAGTTATTTTACATTAAGAAGGTTAGGTGGTCTGCACTCTTGTGGGAGAAGAGGCTGGACTCTGCCCTTCTGAGCTGGGAATTTTTCTGGTTAAAGGTTTATAGTGCCTGAATATTTGAACTGTATCTTACTGAAATTGGTTCACCTTGTTTGCTCTAGCATAGACTAGATCCAGGCCTACTGAATCTAGCTTTGTTTATATGCTTGTTGTTTGTTTGCTTGTTATTTCCCTGGAAGCTAATTCCACCTAATCGCAACTTCTCAAGCCTTCTGTGGATCACTAGTGATATCTGCATTGCTTACTGTACTTATTTCCTTGTTTCACTTGAAAGAAAGTTACTGTTTGTCGTTTTTGCATTTAGTTACTTGTAACACATTGCACTCAAGTTACCTGGCACTTGCTCACTAAAGCAATTATATAAGTCAGCACTAAAAATTAAAAGCACTACACCCTCACTCCCCACTGGCCCTTGTTTTCAATTAAGGATTTCCCAATATTATTCTAGCATGTCCAAAGGTCAGTTGTCAATCTCCTCTCGGTCCAGCTGGTGAATCTAGAATCTTGAGGCAATGTTATAACTGCCTCATGTACACAGACAACCCTCCTCCTCCCACATAACACAAATACTTGCGAGAGATGCAGCTATTTAGCCAAACTGGAGGCTGAGCTCTCAACTCAGGACTGGCAAGACCAGACAGGAGGAGAGCAACTACACACACCACAAAACCAGCCTCACATAATGCTACCACTCCACTGAATCAAACACATAAACACACAAAAGACATACTCGGAGGCTCTGAGTAAAAATTTACCTAAACAGCAGAGGCCTCCAAAGCAGACACCCAAACAACTGCTACCCTCAAGACACCTCACAAGCAACACATAAACCACAAAAGCAGTGTGCAAAGCAGTCAGCCCTTAAGGCCAAATACAACACCAAACATACTTGTCATAGGTGACTCCATAGTCAGACACACTGGCGTCCCACTCACCAGGATGAACAAGGAGAGGGTCACAGTAAGCTGCCCATCGGGCGCTAGAATCTGCCACATAACACAAGCACTCGGGTCACTCCACGGCAAGTACAAATATGGCACAGTCATTGTCCATGCTGGTGTGAACGACCTGAGACGATACCTCCCTGGACTATATGAAAAGAGACATAGAGG